>NC_080171.1:52452043-52752043 GCF_950295315.1 Erinaceus europaeus
AACAAAATATTAAATATGGGTTGAATAAAAGGAGAAATTCAAAGCATGCCATTAACACATTTTCACTGACTGAGAGAGGGTCAATAAAATTTACAAGCAACTGAAAGTCTTACTTTTTGAGAATTTGGGGCCTTAGATGAAATTTAATATTTATCAGCTTAACAGTTTTTTTTTCCAGCCAATACTTATAGCATTGGGATTCCTGCAACAGACGTAGTCTGAAGAACCTGTAAGAATTATAAATTGTAAATTTGGACAATTCAAACATGGATTTGTGTGTGTATAGCTTTTAGTCTCAATGTAAGAACTCTGGCATTGAAATGTGATCTCAAGATATCCATCTAACATTGACTAAAGTCATTGAAGAGGAAAGTTATTGTGTTAGGAAATCTTTCAATGCCAGTGAGACTAAGCTTTTCAGAATAAAAATGCCCATAAGCCTGACTGTGGCATACATCACCCAAGAAAAATCCATGTCTGGTTTTAATGTTGCTATTTAGCCTTTGGCTTGGTTCAAATGCTGTAGGTAATTTCAGGCTTAAAACACTGCTTGTGTAAAGCTCTGAAAATCTCAGAGCACTTAAGACTTGTATGAAAGACAGATCTGTAGTCATCTGGAATTCTAATTCTAAACTTGGTGCAACTGAGGCTCTTTATGAGGAACACTTTGCTGTTTGGTGCCTGCTAGCCAGAATTATATGACTAGCCTTGATAATAAGGCATTTATTTTTAACATTGTTTCTGGATATTGTGCATAATTTGTGAATATTTTTCATGTCATTAAAAGTCAGTTTTTCCCTGATTCCCAGTACAACAATTTTGATGGGAACCTAAAAATGGGCTACTCTTCCTTCTCCTCCTCCTCTTCCTCCCCCCTCTCTACTCCCTCTCCCCTATCCATTCTTTTTTCTTTGCAATATATAACCAGTGTTAATACTGGTGCTTTGAGGCTCAGTACTAGCACTCAAAATCCACCAGAAGCCATTTTACCCCTTCTTTTTCTCTCTATTTTTATTAGCTAGGACAGAGAGCAATTGAGAAGGGTGGGGGAGACAGAGAGAGAGAGAGAGAGAGACCTGCTGTTTGCTTCACTGCTCCTGAAGTGTCCCCTCTGCAGTGGGGAGCAGGGGCTCAAATTCAGGTCATGTTTCATATTAATAAGTACACTCAACCAGGTGCACCACCGCCCCTTAGTGCAATTCTATTTCTGTAAGTTTACATCAACAGGATTTTCTCTGTACTTAGGAATGTCTAGTGTTAGGTAAGGCATGCTAACGTATGTTTTGGAAAGACATAAAATTGTATCCTTGAAGTAAGATTGTCTTGTAATTATATTGCCTCCATAAAAATAATTTAAAGGGGCCAGGCAGTAGAGCAGTGGGTTAAGTGCACATGGAGTAAAGCACAAGGACCAATGTCGGGATCCCGGTTCATGCCCCTGGCTCCCCACCTGCAGAGGGGTAGCTTCACAGGCGGTGAAGCAGGTCTGAAGGTGTCTTTCTCTACCTCTCTCTGTCTTCCCATCCTCTCTCGACATCTCTCTGTCCTATCCAAGAAGAATGACAGCAATAGCAGCCACTATAGCTTCTCTGCTGGACATGGGTAGTGGCAGGCCAATCTATTCCCACAGCCTGTTTCTATCATTCCTTAGTGGGGTGGAGCTATGGAGAGATGAGGTTCTGGGATACATTAAGGTGTTTGGCCCAGAGAAGTCAGGATGGGATCATAATAGCATTTGCAACTTGGTACCTGAGAGGTGGTAAGATATAAAGCAGGACAGAATAATTAATGAACAAGAACCAAAGAGTAAGAATGAAGCAGGTGAGAATAGGGATCTTAGGGTGGAAAGGAGCTAGAAAGTCTATTTTAGGTATGTTCCTAGGGGTCTATAATTTTAGTAATTTTTGTATATGCTTGATAGCTAACATGGAGGTAGACAAAAATATTGTTTGTGAAGATGGGTCAGAGTTCATAATCAGACTAAACAATTGGATTAAGCCAGAGAGTAGCTCCCAAACTTGAAGAAAAATTGCAAATACAATTTACTAACTGTTTACCACATCAGTCTGACTCAGGGTCCATGAATATTCAGATTTAGCACAGTAATTTTTGTCACCCCCGAGTCCTTATCTGTCAGAGCTTGCAATCCATGACTACAGCTGTGAACATTCTAGGCTGCACTCATTTCAGGACCAGTCTTCCTCAAGTGGCAAGGTAGGATCACCCAGCCTCTCTTTGGAGAGTGAGGGCAGTTCTGACCATTGCTACTTTATAGGAAGGATAACTTACTAGAGTGGCCCACTAGAGGGTTTATGCTGACGTTCCTGATTGAAGTGACTAGTGATGGTAGAAAGAGAGATCTATCTATTAGAGGTCTAGGCCCATCATACTTGTGTGTGAATTAAAGTATTCCCTAAATATGAATTCAAGAATTCTCTAAATAGGGTCCCAGAAGATTGGGTGGTCTGGTATTGACCAAAAAGGCCATCATTATGTCATCTAGTCTCTTGCCCTTATCCAGCTTTTGTGGTCTTTTCTTTACTTGAGGAGTTTAGACTTTCTTCCAGTTGTTAAAGCATTGACTAGCATTTGTTGTATCCAAACCAGTATTAGGTTTATGGGGTCTTCATTCTTTGGGTGTTTCTACTATGTTGCCAAGGTTTTTAGCTCTAAGTCTAATCAGCTAGAGAATTTTGATGCCTTCTTTTGGCCCTTCTACTAGGATCTCAGGCTTTTTAGGTCTAAAAAAGTCTAATCATGGAGGGTTATTAAGCACTTTTACTTTGAGATATATAATTGCCCCTTGTTTATGGATACATGTACACCTGTACCCAGTACCTTAAACTCTAGCCCGTATCTAGTATCTGTAACTTTGTTAGATAATGTACTATCTGGAATGGAACTAGGTAGTCCCATGTGTTAAGAAAGGTCTCATCAGATTAGAGGAGTTGGGGGGTTGACATCTCAGGCTTGGTGTCTGTGGTGACAATCCTCAGTAACAAGTCAGTAGCAGCATAATGTGACATGCCAGCACTGGTAGTGTTGATTTAGTTGAAGTCAACAGAAGCAGTATGATGGTAAGGGATCAAAAAGAAGAAACATCAAGAAATATGGGCATAGTCCTAGAGGTTACAGGTCTAGGAGCAATAAGGATCTTGAAGAGAATGGGAAAGATTCCTTGTAGTTTTAGATTGTTTTTTTTCTTTTTCATAGAGATAAGGAGGAATTAAGAGGTGATAGCTGGCATATTGCACCAAAGTAAAAGACTTTGGGGTGGGGGTGGGGGGGAAATACAGGTCCAAAAAGGATGACAGAGGACACAGTGGGGGTTGTATTGTTATATGGAAAACTGGGAAATGTTATGCATGTACAAACTATTGTATTTACTGTCGAATGTAAAACATTAATTCCCCAATAAAGAAATTTAAAAAAAGAGGTGATAGGGTAAATAGATAGAGACCTACAGCAATACTACCACTTTTGAAGCTTTCTAGTGCAGGTGTCAGCTGGAGGCTTGAACCTATGTACTTGTGGATGATAATGTGTATGTTCTACTGAGTATGCCAACATCCAACCCCAATAATTTGCCTTACTCATATCTTTTAATTAATTAATTAATTAATTTCTGGTAGTTTAATAGTTTACAGTATAGTTGTTGGCTCATGAGTATAATTTCTCATCTCATCAAGATATATGTCTTCAAAACACTGTCACTCCTAGATTAGGTTCATCATCTTATACCAGAACCTGAAAGTCCTCCCAGCCCCCAGCCCACTTTTTGCCCTCTTTCTCCAGATTTTTTTTGCTTCAGTTCCATACCACCAGTCCAAGTAGAGGACCTAGGGTGGGGGTGAGAGTGTTTTGCAGAAAACTAAAAATTTTACACATGTACCAATAATGGTATTTATTATAAAGATTAATCACCCCAATTTAAAGAGAGAGAGAGAGAGAGAGAGAGGTCTTCAAAGTTTAGGAAATAGTAAGTGCCAATAACTTTTCTTGGTTTCGGTTGTCTTCTCTATAAATAGATATATTAACAGTATTTTAGTCTAGAGTTATGAGGATGACCTCAGTTACCAAAAGTAAGACAATTTGGAAGGCAACTATGCTCACCACTATGCCACCAACACACTTTGTAAAAAGTGTAGTGCATCATGCCTAATGTAACAAAAGCATTATATATGTGGTAACTGGCCAATTGGCCTTTGGAAGGCATATTCTGCTTTTGGAGAGTCAGTTATAGTGTAGTCAAGAATAGGAATAGTGACACTATTTAGGACTCCGTTTGGTGCAGACAAGTAATGATTATAACACAGACAAAGCAGCAGTAGAAGTAGAGGTGGTAAAAATATGACCAGATTATAGAGGTTTTTGAAAATAAAATCAATGAAATTAATTTCCATGTTGCAGGTGAGGTGGAAGAGGAAAGGACAGTCACGGAGAGCTTTAGGTCTTTTGTCCACAAAAAATGGTAATTTACCAAATTCATGCAAGATTGTGAGAGAAGTATTTCCAGAAGGAAAGGCATATGAAATTTACTGTATCCACTGGTAAGCTTAAATGGATGTGTCTCCTCAGGAGATGCCTTTGTGACTCAGTGAAGTAGGCTCTAGATGATATCAAAAGAAAGAAGAGCAGTGGGCCCCAGAGAGAATGCCTCTACCCAAAACATTTGACAGTTGTGAGGAATGAGAGCCTAAGTTTAAATAAAATAGTGAGCAGTGACTTGAATTCTACTGAATGTGTTAGACACAAAGGAGTTTATAGTGGATAAAAAGACAAACAAAAAAGCTAAAATCAGTTTTTTTAAAGAGCCTTTACATAATCCTAAATTATGAGTTTTGATAAGATTTAGCTTTATCTTTTAATTTTTATTTTAAACACTTGGAAAATAATGAATATTTATTTTTATTTATTCCCTTTTGTTGTCCTTTGTTGTTTTATTGTTGTAGTTATTATTGTTGTTATTGATGCCATCGTTGTTGGATAGGACAGAGAGAAATGGAGAGAAGAGGGGAAGACAGAGAAGGGGACTGAAAAATAGACACCTGGAGACTTGCTTCACCACCTCTGAAAGACTCCCCTATAAGTGGGGAGCTGGGTGCTCATACCGGGATCCTTATGCTGGTTCTTGTGCTTTGCACCACTTGCACTTAACCCGCTGCACTACCACTCGACTCCTGAAAATGATGAATATTTTTTTTTGTTTTCCACATTCAGAACCTAGGGTTTTGACGATTTGTTCTTGCTGATTGCTTGGAATTTTAAGAAAAGTCAATGACCTACTAAATAATTCTGCAATCAGCACTTTATTATTTTTTTTAACTAAACCATAGCCTAATCAAATTTCCCATGATGTTGACTTAATTTGGATAATAGACATTTAATTCTTGCCTTGCTTGACTTGAGTTACATAATCATTTCATTGTAAAAAATTATTTTTGTCTTTTTTATTTATTATATATTATAGCTTGTTGTAGGCAGACATATTATTCACTTTCTCCCACCAGAACACTTAAAATTGTAATGATAGATCTTTCAGACCCAATTTTTTATGTTTTATTTCACTTCAAAGTAGAACTTTCTGTCAAATTATATATATATATATATATATATATATATATATATATATATATATATATTACATAGGAAAGTAAGCAAGAAGACAAATAAATTATATGCACAGACTATATATATATATATTCTTTTTTTCCTAATGCACTGCTGGAGACTGAATTCATGACCTAAGTTGTACCACATCTAACACATGGAGTGTGAAAATTATTTCCCTACTGTTCCTCATAACTCCCTTCTTCTCTATTGTATAACACTTTTGATTTTCTCTTCTGCCCATACCTACCCTTCTTGTTGCCATCTTCTTTAGGCCTTTCTCTCTGGAGAGTATCTCTTAAGTAAACAGCACTCCCTTTGTATATATTTAACATCAGAATTGCCAACCATTATCCAATGTGATTTTTAAAAAATTTATTCCCACCTGGATTATCACTGTTTGCAGTGCCTGAACAATAAATCCACTGTTCCCAGTGGCCATTTCTCTTTTCTTTTCTTTTTCTTTTTTTTTTATTTTATATGGGAGAGAAATAGAGAGGAAGAGAGAGAGGGAGGGAGGGAGGGACGGAGAGAGAGAGAGAAAGAGAGAGAGATAGAGTCTTGTAGCACTGCTTCATCCCTCATGTAGCTTTCCCTCTGTAGGCAGGGACTCTGAACTTGAGCCTGGGTCCTTGCATGTTGTAATGTGTACAGTCATACATGTACCCAGTCCCCTAGGCCCTAGCTCAGTATCAGAATTCAATTAGTTTACAAATTTGAAACCTTAACTGTTTAGACTAAAGGAAGATACACTCGGAACTAAAATCTAAGCAGTTAAAGAACTTGAAATGGTCAGTCTATTCCCCTCCTGACATATTGAATTAACAGTGATTTATAAGATTATAAATAAATGGGTTTATAGTTTCCCACCACCGAAGATCTGTGTTCCCATTCTTGTACAGTGTACCTGAACCCAACCCACCCCCCAGTCTTTTACTTTGGTGCAATACACCAAATCAAGTTCTTCATTATGTTTCCCTTTCTGTTCTTATATCTCAGTTTCCATGAGTGAGATCATTCCATTCATCATTCATCCTTCTCTTTCTGGCTTATTTCATTTAACACGATTCCTTCAAGCTCAGTCAAGATGAAGTGAAGAAGATGAATTTTGCATTCTTAATAGCTGATTAATATTCCGTTGTACTGAGCCACTCATCTGTTATTGGATGCCTAGGTTGCTTCCAGGTTTTGGCTATTTATTACAAAGTATACTGCTATGAACATAGTTATACACAGATAAATATACACAGATTTCTTTGAATGAGTGTGTTTGGTCCCTTAGGATATATCCCTAGAAGAAGAAGTGCGAAATCATAGTGTAGGTCCATTACTAGTCTTCTGAGAGTTTTCCAGACTGCTTTCCACAGAGTTGGAGCAGTTTCCATTCCCACCAGCAGTGGGAGGTTGCCCCCACAACATCTCCAGCATTTGTTGCTGCTGTTTTTTTCTGATGCATAGCATTCTCACAGGGATGAAGTGATTTCTCATTTTGTCTTTATCTGCATTTTTCTGACAATCAATGAGTTGGATCATTTTTTCTTTTATTATTGTCTTTATTTATTTGATAGAGACAGACAGAAATCAAGAGGGGAGGGAGAGATAGAGAGGGAGAGAGGCAGAGAGACACTTGAAGTCCTGCTTCACCGCTCATGAAGTTTCCCCCTATAGGTGGGGACCAGGGGCTTGAACCTGGGTCCTTGCACACTGTAACATGTGACTTAGCCTGGGTCTTTGTGTATGGTAAAGTGTGCACACTGCTCTCTGAGTCCTCTCTTACCTCCACCACTTTAAGATGTTTCATTTCTTTGGTATGAAAAAAAAACTTTTTTCAATTTTTAAATGTATTGCTTTATGTCATTGAAGTTATATTTCTCTCTTATTTTTGTTAATACCACCTATATTGTTTCCCAAAGGGCCCTACTTAAGTCATGATAGTAAAATTTCACTTATAGTATTTATAAATGAAGTATCAAGGTGTCTTTGAGCTAGTAAACTTACACAAAGACTTGAATTCTATTCCTGTTTCTGATTATATCCTTCTAAGATCTTTGAATGTTACATTCAACTTCCCTTTCCTGAAGTTTCTCTCTCTCTCTCTCTCTCTCTCTCTCGTCAGAATCTTCTTTGTTCTATGAATCTAGGCTACAGCATCATCAGACAGTATCTAGGACATTACTTAAGGTTTTTTTTTATTTATTTATAAAATGGAAATACTGACAAAACTGTAGAATAAGAGGGGTACAACTCCACACAATTCTCATCACCAGAACTCTGTATCCCATTCCCTCCCTTGATAGCTTTCCTATTCTTTAACCCTCTGCGAGTATGGACCCAAGGTCATTGTGGGATGCAGAAGGTGGAAGGTCTGGCTTCTGTAATTGCTTCCCCACTAAATATGGGGTTTGACAGGTTGATCCATAATCCCAGTATGCCTCTCTCTTTCTCTAGTGGGGCATGGCTCTCAGGAAGTAGAGCTCCAGGACATATTGGTGAGGTTGTCTATCCAGGGAAGTCTGGTTGGCATCATGCTAGCATCTGGAACCTGGTGACTAAAAAGAAAGTTAACATACAAATCCAAACAAATTGTTGATTAGTCATGAACTTAAAGGCTGGGGTAGTGCAGATGAAGAGTTGGGGGTTATCCAGTTTGTAGATAGTTAGTAGGCCTATTTTAGTTATATTCCAAAGAGCCCATGACTATACTAGTTTTTTTTTCTTTTTTTTTTTTCCCCTGAACCTGAAATCTTATATTCAGGTAGATCCAAGTTATTATTGTCTGGGGAGATGGTATCATGGCTGGAAAAAGGACCAGAAAGCTGGATCAGGGAAGAGAGTAGCTCCCAAATATGGGAAAGATGTATAAATAATATTGACTGTAAACCCCATCGATTTGATTTGATCTGAAGCTCCAAGGGTCCAGGTTCAATCTCCAGCATTACCATAAGTCAGAGCTGAGCAGTGCTCTGGTCTTTAACTCTGTCTCTCTCATTAAAATGAATAAAATATTTTAAAATATATTTAAAAAATAAAAATGTTTACTTGACATTGTTGGTGTTTGAGACTTGGCTATAGTGGTCACAAGAACTATCAGATATTGGTTTTACCCCATGGAGCTCCCACTATAGGTAGGGAATACTGTCACATAAAGAAACAGTAAATGTTCACTATACCATGCACCATAATACATGTAGGCAGAAAAGGCTGTGGGGACACAGGAAACAGAAATTGTCTCTTCAGAGAAGGTATAAATGGTTTCACAAGGGAAGTGACATTTATATAGGTTGTAATGACTAAGTGTATCTTGACAGAATGATGACAATGATAAATCTTCCCAGGCAGAGAAATATATATTCACATTCATTTATTTATTCCAGTTTCAGACATGCGATCCAGAGAATCACCTATCTTTGGTCCATATCTAGTTAATTCTCCCCTTCCTTCCTTCCTTCCTTCCTTTCTTCCTTCCTTCCTTCCTAATTTCCTTCCTAACTTCCTTCCTTCCTTCCTTCCTTCCTTCCTTCCTTTTTTCCTTCCTTCCTTCCTTTCTTCCTTCCTTCCTTCCTTTTTTCCTTCCTTCCTAATTTCCTTCCTTCCTTCCTTCCTTCCTTCCTTCCTTCCTCCCTCCCTCCCTCCCTCCCTCCCTCTAGGCTTATCATTAGGGCTTGAGTTACTACTGCACAGTTCTGCATGACTTTAAATTTTTTTTTCTTTTTCTTATAGAGACAGAGAATAGGGAGAGAGAAGGAGAAAGAGAGAGGGAGAATGAGAGGCACTGACAACATTATTCTACTGCTTGTGAAGACCCCCCCCCCCGTAGGTTTATACCAGGGGCTTGGATTCTTACATGCCCTTTCTATAACATGTGCACTCAACTGGTTATATCACTGCCTGGCCTCCATACCCTACTTTTTATAAAATCTTATTAATTTAGTTTCATGATGATGAGAGCACCTTACAACTCTGGTATTTGCTTAGCTCTAGGATCCATATGGGCCCATAGGCTTATAAGTCTTGTGCTCTAATGAACTCAACTGTCTCTCTGTTCTGCTATTATTATTATTATTATTATTATTATTTTATTATTTTGGTGTGAATAATTGGGGAATTTCTCTAATGGAATAAGGTCTATTAAAATTTTAAAAAATATGCCTAGCATTTTTCACTTCGGATTTTCTTAGTCTTTCCTTAATGCTCATTGTTTAAGATGCTTTTAGTAAGAACTTTTTCATTTATTCTAGAATGCCCCTGTTTCACCTCCCACAAAGATACTCAGGATACTCCGGGCCACCAACAGAATAACAGGTTGCCAAAATAAATGTTTCCCATCAAGATTTCACACTTGCACTTAATGAAATAGACATTTTCCAAACTGTTTCTTTAGAGCTTAGTTTTTCTTTAGGATTTGTAATGAAAATATTTCATGACCTGTTGACATATTCATATGGTGATTTTCAAAAGGCAGATTTCATTTACAAAATGGATTTGGCAACAAGTAGGAATAGCTGGGAAGCTGAACAAGGCTGTTGACAGGGAAAATTAGAGCTAAGTCATAACTGACATTGTTTTGCAACTGTGCCATTTTAACAAACCGGCCAATGGGACAGGGTCTATAGAGTTTTCATGATAATAATACTGAGGTTGGCAGCTAATGACTATTCATAGTGGAACTGTCTGAGTAGTAGCTGGTAAATATAGAAAAATTAGTTCCTCTAACTGATTTTATTTTTGTAAATGCCAAGAAGAAAGGGCACCTTTTTTAAGATAGAAAAAAACAACAACAACCAAATACTGGGTGGTGGCACACCTGGTTGTGCGCACATGTCATAATGCTCAAAGACCTGAGTTCAAACCCCCAGTCCCCATTTGCAGGGGGAAAGCTTTGCGAGTGGTGAAGCAATGCTTCAGGTCTGTCTCTGTCTCTTCTCTACCATCCCCTTCCATCTTGAATGAATAAAGATAATTTAAAAAAATTTAAAAAGAAAAAAAGTAGTGTAGTAGTGTTTAAAGAAGCGGATTATAAATCTGAAAATATTCTTTGTAATCTCTGCTCCATATTTTTCTTTTATCTTTTTTTATTTTACTTTTTATTATCCTTATTTATTTATTGGGTAGAGGCAACCAGATATCAAGAGGGAAGGAGTAGATAGGGATAAGAGGAAGAGAGACAGTTGAGCCCTGCTTCACCATTTGCAAAGCTTCCCCCCTGTAGGTGGGGACTAGGGGCTCAAACGCGTGGCCTTGAGCATTGTAAGATGTGTACTTAGCCAGGTTCATCACCACCCAGCCCCACTGCTCTTATGTTTTTCTTTCTATTGCATTGTCACATCAATTTGGCACACTAAAATAATTGATCCACAGATAGCTCATTTAAATGTACAGTTTCAGTGCTTTTTTCAGTAGAATATATCTTCTGTTCCTCTCAGTAGTTAAAGATTAACAAGATATTCAAATTCAGATGACAAATAGCAGCACTGGAAATAGCTATAAAATTTAATCAGATGCCAGAGAAATAGAGCTCACTGGATAGAACACACGTCTTGCAATACACACAGCCCAAGTTCAAGTCCTGGCTCTGCATGGTAGTACCATGACATTGGAGAACACTCTGACTCTGCAATAGTACTGTCTATCTGCTTCTGTCTGAATGAAAAGAAGAACAAGAAGAAGAAGAAGAAGAAGAAGGAGAAGAAGGAGGAGGAGAAGGAGAAAGAAGAGAAGAAGAAGAAGATGATGATGATGATGATAGTGAAGTAGAAGAACCATCTGAGAGCAGTGAAATTATGTATGTGTGAGGGCCATGATTTGTAAATAATAAAGTAAAATAAAAATAATTTTCAACTATTTCCTTCCTTCTTTCCTTCCTATGCCATGACAGGGAGTGAGTTCAGAGATTTGGGCACATGCAATACCTGAGATATCACTAAATGGTCTTCTAGACTCTACTTTTTTCATTCTTTTTTTTATAGAGAGTAAGAGATTAGAGACACTATGGCTTTACCATCCGTGGAGCTCTCCCTGGCACTGTCCATAGTGTGCTAGCATGCTTCGAGGACTTGAACGCAAGCCTCATTCTTGGAATGTCATGCGCTTCAGCTAGTGAGCTGTCTTCTTCCTCCATATTCTTTTCTGAGTAGAATGTTTTTTATACTTTGACTTTTCTTTTCTTCTTATACTTTAATTATTTATAAATGAAAATTTTCAGATGGTTTTGCTAGTCTGGAGACATTCAGTTGATTTTTTTTTTAATCTTTTTTAAAGTGGTCATGAGTAGGAATATTCCATGCTGCCCCAATATCGACCCATCTTCCTCAGGTGTAGCATAGAGTATGTTGTCCATCCTCCCTTCAGAGGATGGAACATTCTCTACCATTGTTGATCCAAGTTGAGGGCAAGGTCCTATCTGGGCCCACAAAGGTCTATTTTGTTGTTCCTGATAAAAATGACCGGTAACAATGGAAAGGGGAATTTGAGTTCTAGGCCCATCAAGTCTGTTTGGGAATCTCAGGACTCCTCGATTAGGGGCCCAGCTGGTGGAATGGCCTGATTGTGACTAAAGAATCATCGTTAAAGTATGCCAGTCTCTTGCCCTTATTCAACTTTTGCAGTCCTTGCTTTTATAAGGTTAGCTTTGGAATGAGTGAGAGAACTGTAATAGGAAGTAGGTGAGGAGGGTATCTAAGTCTAAGTAGACACTATTTCATTATGAACTTGATACTGACTCACTGTAGACTACTGCGTACTTTTGCTTTCAGGTATATATTTTGCCTCAATTTATGGGTACATGTGAACATATGCTCTATCTTACGAGACCTGGCCTATATCTAGGTTTTGGAACTTTGTTAGGAAGTGAACCTCCTGGAATGGAATTAGAGACTACCATGAAAGGAAAGGTCTCACCCGAGTGATGAGGGTGAAGGGTTGGCATTCCATGCCTGACGTCTCTGTACACAGTCTGAGGTGAAGCATGCTGAGATGGTACTCGTTGTGTTGATTAGGCTGGAGTCAGCAGATGCAGTATCATTTGGCCTGACTTGAGAGAAGCATGCAGGGAAGTGAGCCCCACCCCAGAGGTTCCAGGATTGGGAGAAACATGGGCTCTACAGAGGAAGCAGGAGATTCCTGTTATCTTAGGGTTTAAGAAGGCAATAGATATTGCAATAATCACATTGTTTGGAAATTGGGTTAACTTTGAAAAATCCCTTTGTTAGGATTTGCTGTATCATACACACCCTCACCATATTTTATGTCCTTTCACATTATTTGCATATAGCCATGCCACCTGTTGCTTTTGTTCTGCCTGCACTAAGCATTTAAGAGAGTCAACATATCATTCAGTTGATTTGTATATGTTGACCTTGTATTATGCAACCATGTTGAATTATTAAGTATAATAGTTTGATTTTATTGATCCTTTTGAATGATTTTTTTCTTCTCTCACATTGATTAGTGATTTATATGACTACAAATTAATAGGAGTGTACTGTACATGAATTACTTATGTACATGGTGATGCTATCTGTAAACAGGACAGTTTAACAACCTATTTTCCCCATATATAAAACTTTTATTCTGTATCTTGTCTCTTACATGGATTAAAACATCCAAAATTCAATGTGAATATTAGTGGTGAGATTAGATATCCATCCTTTGTTCTTTAGAAGGAGATGATATTTCATTAAGTTTCACATTGCTGTCGAAGATAAAACATTAAACCCCCAATAAAGGGAGGAAAAAAGATTCACATTGATTTTTGTTTTCTTTACTGATATATTAGGCTAGAGTAAGTTTCCATTTTTCTTCGTTTGCTAAAATACTTTCTCATAAGCAATCTTTGACCTGATGCAGTTTTCAGTTTATAAGTAGGGCTATTCTTTTGTGTCCTGATGTATTGTGGTGAATTTAAGTAATTTTAACTACTTTAATTTACTTGGTGCTTTTCTGTAATAAAATCCTTTTGGCCCTGATTTATAATTCCTTTTACAAATAAATCACATCTATTTGCTAATTTTGGGACATTTGTTACATTGAACAATTCTTGAGATATATTGGCTCATGGATTTTATTTTTTTAATTATAATTCATTTATCTTATCAAATGACATTCTTGATTTTTTCTAAATATATTACTTTCTATCTTGGTCAGTGATGCAAGTTCTCATAAATTGCATTCATACTTTAAAGTAATATTTTATTTACAAGGTGGTATTTATTGTCTTATTTCATCAAGTTTTATTCTTGTTTCTTATATCATTTTGGCTCCTGTTTTCTTTTTAAGTTAATTTTCTAGATTTTAAAGATAGAATCTTAAATTAACATGTCGACCAGCTTTTAAATACCCTTTGTAACATGAGTGTGAACAGAAATATTGGTTATCTATCTTATAAGATTTGATATTTTCTATTTCCACTAGTTTTGAAATCATTTCAGATGCCTCGTGAATTATTTGATTCAAGGTGGAAGTATGTTTTTTAATTCTCAAGTGTTCAAAAAATTTAGACACCTTATTTATAGTAATTATATTATATTTTGATCAGAATTTTTTCCTTTTTATTTCATAGAATGAAGAGGAATTGAGAGGGCAAAGAGAGGGAAGGAGGGAGGGAGAGAAAGAGAGAGACACCTGCAGGCCTGCTTCACTGTTCATGGAGCTTGCCCTGTATAGGTGGGGACTGGGGTCTTGGACCTGGGTCCTTTCACATATTAACCTGTACACTCAACTGAGTAGGCCACTGCCTGGCCCCAACTGGAAAATATCTTTTCTTTTAAATATTGTGCCAGGTACCAAATCCAGGGCTACATGCATGTACATTGTACTGGTGAGATACCTCCCAGACACACTCTTTAACTTTACTATAATAACAACAACAACAAAAATAATAATAAGAGTAATAGTTATTATTCTTACTAAGGAAATGTCTTGCAATACAATTGCCTCAGGAGTACAGTTTCATATGTTCCCAGAAAAATGTGCTAGGCACAATCTAACCCACCATCAAAGTATCATCCCACTCTACCATAGGGCAGTGGGCCCCCAGGTCCCTTCTAACTACCTTCCCTTTCCCCCATTTGCACCCTCAGATCTGATATTGTAATTTTTTATGGAAAGAGAGACAGGGAGAGGGTGAAAGCAAGAATGAGTGACAATAAGACTTTGTTTAAGAGAGCAAGAATGAGAGTGCATAAGAGGGATGGAGGGAAGGAGAGAGGGAGAGTGGGAGGGGGGAAGAGAGAGAGAGAGAGAGAAAGAACACAAAGCACTGCTTTGTCATTATATGCTGCAGGGTGTCCTTATAAGGCCACAGGCTTGTAAGACACATACTCTAGCACTGGGTAACTTCCTTGGTCTATGACTAGAGAACATGTTCTTTAGCCAAAGCACTGTTCAACTCTGGCTTATGGTAGTACCAGGGATTGAATCTGGAACATCATCTCAGGGTCTCAGACATGATTTTTTTTTTTTGCATCTATTATGCTATCTCTCCTACCTGACCAGATGTTTTAAGATAATTTTAGAACTAAGTTCATGGACTGTCATAATGTATTTCTCCAGGGAAAGCCTCATGCAGTCTCAGTCTGCACATTCATAGTAAAAATTGCTTGAAGAGGAAATATCAGATACATATCAGATAACAGGCACCTTCTTTTTTTAATTTTTCATTTTAATTATTTTTGTTGTTTTTTGTCTTTTAATGTTTATTTATAAAAAGGAAACACTGACAAAAACCATATGATAAGAAGGGTACATACAACTCTATATAATTTCCACCACCAGAACTCTGTATCCCATCTCCTCTCCTGATAGCTTTCCTATTCTACATCCCTCTGGGAGTATGGATGGACCCACGGTCATTATGGAGTGCAGAAGGTGGAAGGTCTGGCTTCTGTAATTTCTTCCGTGCTGAACATGCGCATTGACAGATTGATTCATACTCCCAGCCTGTCTCTTTCTTTCCCTAGTTAGGCGGGGCTGTGGGGAATCGGAGCTCCAGGACACATTGGTGGGGTCCTCTGTCCAGGGAAGTCCAGTTGGCATCATGTTAGTATCTGGAACCTGGTGGCTGAAAAAAGAGTTAAGATATAAAGCCAAACAAATTGTTGACTAATCATGAACCTAAAGGCTGTAATAGTTCAAATGAAGAGTTGGGGGAATCTCTGTTTTTTAAATAGTTAGTAGGCATATTTTAGTTATATTCCAAAGGGCCAATGACTATACTAGATTTTTTTTTCCCCCTGAGAACAGGCACCTTCTTTATGCTTCTCTCCTCTCTTGTGTTGTGTCCTACAGACCCTGTCTAGTTCATCTGCTTTAAACTCTGATTCATGCCTTCTGATCTTAGCATGGCCACAGTGCTCAGCTGGAACTCTGGGCCACTTAATCATAACAGGGAATTGAAAAATTGCCCTATGCAAAGAACCAGGTCAATTTTGGGGCTTGCATTGTGAGTACCCATTCTCTCAGTGATTACTGTTTTGTGCTCTTTGTTGACAAATGTCTGAAAATTTTTACTTTGTATATTTTGTTCAATTTCAGTGGAAGGACTAATTAATTTATCCTAGCATACCTGAGAGTAGAAATCTATCCCATTCTGTATTTCACACTGGCCATTGTGTGTGTGTGTGTGTGTGTGTGTGTGTGTGTGTGTGTGTGTGTGTTTTAAATGTTACTTCATATTATTCTGGAACTAAGGTAGTGATGTTGAAAAGTCTGATGATAATTTAATTGCCTTTCTCAAGTAAATAACTTTCTTTGAAACCAAATGAAAGTGTACCAAAAGAATTAATAATTTTACTAGAATATACTATGGTTTGGGTCATTCTGGTGGAAATATTAGAGTTATATTATTTGAATACCAAGATTTCATTTAAAATATTTCTCTATTTTTATGAGAGCAAGTGTGTGTGTGTGTGTGTGTGAGAGAGAGAGAGAGAGAGAGAGAGAGAGAGAGAGAGGGAGAGAGAGAGACCATAGCTCTTCTCAGCCATATGCAGTGTCAGGGATTGAACTCGAGCATTATTTGTGCAAGTCTTTTCATTCACCTGCTGAGTTATATTTGCAGTTGCAAAACTTTCTTGTTTATTTCTTTTAATTTCAGGAGCACTTTTAGTATAGTTTTGTTAATCTAGTCTCTTGTTGTGACATTCTCCAGAAACTCTTATTAGTTGTATTTTAAATTTTCTTTATGATTCTTCAATTATTTATCACTTTCTCTTGAATATTTTAATTCTTTTATTTTTAAGGGTTTTTTTTTTTACTTTTTATTTATTGGATAGGGGGAAAATTTGAGAGGGAAATGGAAGATAAAATTTTATCCTTTTTTAGTTATAATTTATATATGTTATTGTTTTTTGGTGATATTTGTTTCTATTTCAGCTTTATTTCTGAAAATTTTTCTTAAGTTTCTGATTTAAAAAAATATGAGAAAGATGAGAGAGAGGGGGAGAGAGAGAGAGAGGGAGAGAGAAAGAGAAACAGACATCATTCGGGTATGTGTGCTGTCAGGGACTGAACTCAGGATCTCATACTTGAGAGTCCAATGCTTTGTCCACTGTACTACCTCCTGGACCACAGTTTCTGATTTTTTCATTCTTATAAGTTCATTTAATATCTCAGGTTTTACAGAACCATTGAAATTTATTTTGGAGTCATTTCCATGGAATTCATTGTAAATAACTGAGATATCTAGAATGGAGCAAAGAAGCAAATGAAAGAAAGGAACAGAGGTTCAAAAACAGTATGGTAAATGTGCACTTGTGCAGAAAAATAGTTTGAGAGAGAAAGAAGATAATGCTAGAGTTATGAAGAGAAATAGGTGGTGCATTGGAAATTAAGAGAAAACTTTGGCTATAAAGAGAATGCAGCAGGATTTAAAAAATATATATCTAACAAGTTAGTAAGAGCAGAAGATGGATGTCTCTGATCAGAAGAGCAAGGCAAAGTGACAGCTGAATGTGTTATATTTCAGTAAAAAGGCATGGATGAAAATCCATTTGGTAAGAAAATAATGACCTTTTGCTCTTCTGTTTACACTATAACCATCACAGGAATAGCTGAACATACAAAAAGGGCTATATTGACTAGGAGGGAACTTATAAATTACAAAGCTTGTCTAAAGAGCATAGATTATAGGGAAACCTTCAAAAATACAGATTAGGTATCTGACTTTATGCTAAATGGAATTAGGATAATCCTAACTTTTTAATAGGTAGTTAGAAGTTTTCCAGGAGAAGTCATGCAATTTTATGAAGAAGGAAGTTGCACACATGTAGTTGAGAAACATACAGTGAGTAGCATATGTAACTATACTTTGCTATGAGGGGAAAAATCATTATGGTCATATTAAGCTTGGTAATGAGGGTGATCATATGTTAAGGTGAGCTCCCCTTGAGCAGACTACATTGACCAATTTGGTCCAGCAAGATTAGGAGGCTCCTTTTTGGATCTGTAGAAGTCAAAATAATTCTAAGAGTGTGACTGTGCCCAGGGAAAGGTCATTATAGGCTCCAAACTACAAACCTCAGACTAATTTGATTTTGATTTCTATTTTTGCCTCCAGGGTTATCGCTGAGGCTCTGTGCTTGCACTACAAATCCACTGCTCCTAGCAGCCATCTTTTGTCCCATTGTTGTTGGGGGTATTGTTGCTGTTATTGTTGTTCCTTTCTGTTGTTGTTGTTGGATAGGACAGAGAGAAATTGAGAGAGAAGACAGGGGGAGAGAGAAAGACAGAGACCTGCAGACCTGCTTCACCACTGGTGAAGCGACCCCACTGCAGGCTGGATGCCAGGGGCTCCAACCAGAATTCTTGCTCGGGTCTTTGTGAGGGTCTTGCTCTTCACACTGTGTGTGCTTAACCTGGTGTGCTACTGCCCAGCCCAGATTTTACTTCCCTAACTCCAGAAAGTCGGGCTTTGCTGGAGAACATTTTGATTATTTGGTTCTAATATGAAGGCAGGTGCATCATGATTCCAGATCAGAAGATGAGTTTCCTTGACTAATGTTGGTATTCTTATTGGTAAAGAAGGTTTGCTCTATGATAGGTTAGACACTTGCAATAAGAGGTAAAACGTACTTGAGCAAAATTAACTCTTTAGATCAGGGTGAACAGTTTCCTTTAACCTCAAAATATCTGGTAGTGTATTTTTATATTTCTCTGTTGTTTATTGAGTACATTTTTAGTAAATGTGTTTCTAATTAATATATTGAAAAAATATTGTTTTAAATCTACTAGAGACGCTCAAAAATATGCCAGTCTAAATCTTTATGAGTATAATTTGCTACCTTCTAACTTGAGTTGCTCTTTTATGTATTCAGATTTGTTAAAGTGTGTATCCGCTGTATTTCATACAGATACCTTGAACTTCCTTTATTTCTTTTCCTCTTCCTCCTCCTTCTTCTTCTTCTTCTTTTTTTTTTTTTTTTTTTGCCTCCAGGGTTATTGTGAGGGCTTGATGCCTGCACTATGAATCCACTGCTGCTGGAGGCCATTTTTTCCCAATTTTGTTGCCCTTGTTGTTGCTCTTGCTGTTGTTGTTATTGTTGCCATTGATGATGATGTTGTTGTTGTTGGACAGGACAGAGAGAAATAGGGTGGAGGGGAGACAAAGAGGAAGAGAGAAAGATGTACACATGCAGACCTGTTTCCCTGCTTGTGAAGTGACTGCCTTGCAGTTGGGAAGCCATCCCCAGGCTCAAACCTGCAGGTCCTTGTGCTTTGAGCCCTATGGGCTTAACCTCCTGCGCTACCGCGGGACTCGCAAACTTCCTTTATTTCTAAAAATAAAACATAACACTTATGAGACAAAAGCATGATATATCTTTCTATAAACCATATATAAACTTGTCAGATCATTAGAGTTTCCAAAAGGTGTGCAGAGTAGGGAGGTTACATTGGTTAAGTTAGAGATCATGATTATATAAAGGAAAAAAGAAGAGTTAAAGTGAAAGGGAAAAGGTTTTAGGTAGTGAATCAGCTTTTGATTGGCAGGATATGAAAACGGTTGATGAAGAAGGAATAAGAGTGGATGCTCCCACAAGAGTGATTGACCTGAACAAAGACATCACACAGGGAAACATAAGTGAAATTACAGGGTTTTTCTAGAATATAGTACATGTATAAAAAAGTTGTGAGAAAGTAACTTAGAAAACCTTTTCAAGCTATGGGTACTATAAAGGAACCTGTATTTCATTTGATAAATTAAGGCAATCTTCCAAAGTTTTCAAATAGCAGGTTTATGTGATCTAAGCTAGAATATTAAAGTGTCGGTCATCTTAGGTGGGTCAGAGAAAAGCATCTAGTGGTAGGGAGTCCAACTCGGATAGCTTGGGCTTGGTTTTACTAAAACTGGTTAGTCTGACTTTGATTCAGTGCCCTCCTTTCCCTATGCACATGTACACTTCTATGTCTGTTGTCTGAAAAATAGATTATTTAGTGAGGAAAGGTTTGTCTAGTTTCCTGGGCCATTTCATAATAACTATCCATGCCAAAGAAATTCCAGGATAAAGAGATCTTTAATGATATGTAACAAATTAGATTGCATAAGGTTAGGGAAATCCTTTCTTTTTTTTTTTCACTGAAAATTGAAGACATCTGTGTTTTTATTATAAATATTTTACGTACTCAGGATTGGACTGATGATTTTAGGCATAATTTGCAGCAAAACATGACTTTAAGCTCATTACATGCTACATATATTTTAAAAATCAGAGTTAGGTATCTATAACCATGCTCTCAGGAGACAAGCTTTTCTGATGATTTTTATGGTGTTGAGAACAAATATATGTTTTAAGAAAAAAGAAAATCTAGGGAAGTGAATACCGATTAACTTCTAGGGACTGACTGGTGGTGCACCAGTTTGAGTGCACATGTTACAATGCGCAAGGACCCAGAAGGAAAGATTTGCAAGTGGTGAAACAATCCTGCAGGTGTCTTTCTTTCTTTCTCCCTTTCTGTCTCCCTCTACCCTCTTGATTTCTGGTTGTCTCTATCCAGTAAATAAGTTTAATAATAGAAAAAAAATTAAAAAGAAAAATGGACTTCTTTTTCCTCAGGTAGTCTGTACTATGAGTTTGTTAAAAAATAGATTCAGGAAATTTTCAGTTTCTTATAGCAAGTAGGTATTGCTGAATTATTTATTTTTTGTCTGATCAAGAGTTTAAAGTGTGAGAATTGCACATTTTAGAATTTCCAGCTGTCAAATATCTGTCACTGTAAGAGAAGTGTAGTCTTTCAGTGTCTGTGATAAAAACAGCAATATTGGGGCCAGGCAGTAGTGCACCTGATTAAGCACACACATTACAGTGCACAAGGTCCCAGGTTCAAGCCCCTGGTCCCCACCTGTAGGGGGGAAGCTTCACAAGTGGTGAAGTAGGGCTGCAGGTGTCTCTCTGACTTCCTCTCCCTCTCTGTCTCCCCCACTCTTCTTAATTTTTCCCTATCTCTATCCAATAATAAATAAATATTAAGAAAGAGCAATGTTTATGTGATGTAGACAAATATTTTTAAATGAATTTTTTGACCCTTCAACTTGATTCCATGGAATAATATTTAAGCATTTAAAGTCTAGAAAAGGCATTAGATGTCTTCTAAATTAGTGTCCAGACTTTGTGCTCTGTAAAATGCTAGTTTACAAGATGATCTGTCAATAAGATCTTCTCATGACTTTGCTACATGTTATATCCTAACCTTGGAGATGCATAGGCCACTTAAATAATAAAGGCTTCATAATCTCTTTCCCTCTCTCTCCTCCTTCCTTCCTTCCTTCCTTCCTTCCTTCCTTCCTTCCTTCCTTCCTTCCTTCCTTCCTCCAGGGTTATCCCTGGGGGCTCAGTACCAGCATTACAAATGCACTGCTCATTTCTTCTGCCTTACTGGATAGGGCAGAAAGAAATTGAGAGGGATAGGGGAAGGTAGAGAGGGAGAGAAATATAGACCCCTACAGACCTGTTTCATCATTCTTGAAGTGTACCTCCTGTGCTGGGAAGTGGGGGGGTGCTGGATCCTAGAATGAGTCCTTCCTTGTTCTTACTACTATGTATGTTTAATGCGGTGCACCACCGGCTTCATAATTTTTCTAATGATGAAACAGTTTGATTTTTTGTAACCCAGACTCACTTTAATTTGATTATGTGCATACACATGAATTCAACAATTGCTTATATAATTATATATAACTATATTATAACTTATATTTATGTACTTAAAATCCTATGAATTAGTATTGCTTAGAATATGCTTTGGGAAACAAATAGTTCAGTTATTTCACTTTATGGAAAACTGAGACCACAGAACATTTATTCTTTGGGGGATCACACAACTTTTGACAGAGCTGTACAACAAATTTTCCATTTTTTATTTTGCCACATCTCGTTTTAGTGAGTAGACAGTGTGATGAACATCACTGTTATCTTTCTGTTTGTTCCCTTGCTTGTATAACCTCATCTATTGATAAACAGAAGATAAAAGTAAGAGATGGGCAGCTCTGTTCTCATGAGGCTGTCAGGGGCCCCAGCAGTGGCACACCTGGTTGAGCACACATGTCACCATATGCAAGGACCCCAGTTGTAGACCCTGCGGGGGGGGGGGGGGACTTCACGAGTGTTGAAACAGATCTGCAAGTATCTTTCTACCTCCCTATCTCCCCCCCATAATTTCTATCTATCCTATCAGATAAGAGAAAGAAAGAGAGAGAGAGGGAGAAAGAAAGAAAGAAAGAAAGAAAGAAAGAAAGAAAGAAAGAAAGAAAGAAAGAAAGAAAGAAAGAAAGAAAAAGATAAAATGGCCAAATGGCGATTGGAAGTGGTGGATTTGTAGTGCAGTATCAAGTCCCAGTGATAACTCTGGTGACAGTAAAATAAAATAAAATAAGGCTGTAACTGGATTCTGCAGTGCTTTGCACTAAGAAGACTGAATTCTCCATCATCCCCCGTTTTGACTCTTTCCCTGATTTGTCTGTTTCAGTGAGCACCAATGTTTCCTATACCCTGCAGATGTCGGGTTGCTTCTAATGCTGGAATATAATTACTTACATATTGTATATTCTGTATACAAAGCACCATTATTCTATGGTTCCTTTCTGCTCATGTGCCCTTTTTAATATTATCATTTTATTGGAAGATTAATAGTTTATAGTACAATTGCTGACTCCTGGGTACAATTTCTCATATCCCCATGGTAAGAGTCTTCAAAACACTCCTTCCCAGCTTCGGCCCTTTGCCACCATCATGCACTAGGACCCCAACGCCTCCCTAGCCCTCCTTCCCTGGAGTCCTTTGTTCTACTTTATGTTTCCCTTTCTGCCTTTTTTTCTTAAATTCTGCCTCTGAGTGACATAATCTAGTATTCATGCTTCTCTTGTTGGCTCATTTCACTAGTAGGGATCCTGTGAAATGTCAGCTTGCCTTCAGCCTAGTCCTTCCGTGTCTTTTTTTTTTTTTAATCATTTTTTACTTAAATGATGTTTCAAACTAAGGGTGAGCCATTGCAAAGTAAAGCATCTTAGATTTGAAAAAGCAACTTCATTTTTTGCAGCAACTATGCCCCTTAGAAATTACTTTTGGGAAACAGATCAAGATTGTGTTACAAATATAGATTTTTACCAAAAATATATAAGAATGATAGAGAGAAAGAGAGAGGACACTGTGGATTAAAACATTTCTATTTTAGGGTCTAACCTGTACAAGGTGTATAAATTTGTTCAACTTACTTAGCCTCTCGGGCCACTTGGCCACCTCACCTGTAAAATGAATGAGTCGAACTAAGTACTCCTTAACTTTCCATCTTTCTCCAACTTTCTGTGAGTCTCTGATCTGTGAGTGTTAATTAATTAACCATGACCCGATTGCTATGGATAATCAAGAGTTGGCTCCACTTGCTCAGACTGACAGCATCATGATGGAATGACCTGGAAAAAGAAGAAAAACACACTCTCTCTACATGTTTTCATGGTCTCCCAAGCTACATATTTTGCTATTTCATTTACTATTGCAAAATTAAAATCACCTTATTGTTGGCAGTATTTTTTAAGCCTTTAACTTTTATAAGACACCATCCTTTTAAATTTTGGAAAGTTCTAGCCCAGAAAGAAAAATGCACTCCTTTAAAAAATATTAATGTCCCGGAGAAGTCATATAGCAACAAGAAAGCAGAAAGTAAACTGGTCTCCCAAAAAACTTCTGTAGGCCTCACCCATAATGCCAAATACAATAAAGGACACGGCCCTCCTCCATAGGGAAGATAGAGAGATACAACCCCACTTGAATGTGTACACAAACATGAATTTTTTAGTGATAATTTTTAAGTCCTAATTTTTTTTCCTCTTTGGGAAAACTATATTGAAAAACTAGTCAAACAATCATTTCTGGGGAGCTGAGGAAGCACAAGCCCACTGGAGCATGTCAAGTTTTTGTGTGTATAGTTTTGTTTGTTTGTTTGTTTTTGGTTTTTGCCTCCAGGATTATCACTGGGGCTCAGTGTCTGCACTTCGAATCCACTGCTTCTGGAGGCCATTTTTTTCCCTTTTGCTTATCATTGTTGTCATTGCTGTTGGATAGCACAGAGAGAAATTGAGAGAGAAGGGGAAGACAGAGAGGGGGAGAGAAAGATAGACACCTGCAGACCTACTTCACCACTTTGAAGCAACCCCCTGAGGTGGGGAGCCAGGGGCTCAGACTGGGATCCTTGTGCAGGTCCTTGCACTTCGTGCTGTGGGCAACCTGCTGCACTACCCCCCGACCTCAGCATGTCAGGTTTTTAAAATTTAAGGGAACTCATCAAACAAATTGTAGGACAAATAAAACAATAAAGTCATATGGTCAGTTGTCTAATAAAAAGCAAGCTCAGTTCTGGGATATTGGCTGGGTGGTTTTTGATTAATATATATATATATATATATTTGACCCTCTTGTGTGACTCCCATCCGTCCCTTCATTCCTTGGAAGCTTCTTCTAGTGCTGCCTCAAAAATATCTAATCTATCACCAATCATTGGTTGGAGGCAAGTGGGTTAAGGAAAGTAGGAATCATACTGCTTAAAGCTAGTCTCACTCTATCCTCCTTATCCCACATCTTGTTCACCCAGATTCCAAATGAAAGCAGCTGACTAGTAGAACGATTGAGCCTCACATGAATAGACATTTGTTTTCTCATACAATACTAAACCAGGATTGCTGGCCCATGCTGTTTTGCATCAGCAGATGCTTTAAGAATGCGGTGAAAACATCTTATAGAGTGTAAACCTATCATTTGTGAAGCTGCAAAGGGAGAGCTTTGTTTGCCCACACAACATTTCTCAATGGAACCCCTGAGGCCACAAGTTTTTTAGGACAAGTTTCAACTCTTCTTAGTGCATATTTATTGTGCAAAGGAGAAAAGACCCAAATAAGCAGGACATACTATTGTGAATCTTGTAAAGACTGCATGGGTTTAAGAACTCTGTCTGTCTTTGAACAAGAGCCAATTTACAATTACCTGTGATCACACAGTGTGTAGACAAATTAAATTGGAATCCACATAATCTCTTCAAGAAATTGCCACCCTTACCTTCATTTGCTTAGCTATTTCCAACAGAACAAGATTGCAAGTAGCAACAATTGTACATTTGAGTTTTTGGATGAGATTTAGTCAATAGAAAAAAAAAAAGATCTAAGCTTAGATAATAAGAAGGGGACTGATTGTCCAGTCCAAATACAGTAAAACATGCTGAATATTGCCAGGGCCATTTTTAAAAGGAGAAAATGTCACAAAGATCTGATAGTACAGTGAAAGTTTCTTGACTGACTAGTCAAATAGATTGTAGATCACATAGATTCAGTGCTTCTCATGTAATTACTTCTACTTGTTTAGGAATAGGATTTCTCCCTTCCCCCACTGAATATTTTTTTCTGTGGTGCCAGGAATGAAAGTGAGGTCCCCTTAACATTTATTCTACAGGTTAATGTCTTCCCTACCCCAGTGTATTATTTAAGCTTTTTTTTTTGAGGTAGAGAGACAGAGAGACAAGGGACACCTCAGCACTGCTTCACCACTCATGGACTTTCCCTCATGCCATAGTTGGTGCTCACATGTGCTTCAAAATGTCAAACCCCAGAGCTCACACCTGATAGTGCTAAGGTGTGCACTTAACTAAGTGAACTTTTTCTTGACTTTAAAATTTAATTCTTGTTCACTATTCTTTCATATTACCTTGCATCTAGTCCCCTTACTGTTGTCAACCCCATATCTGGTCTTTCTTGTATGCTTGCAGCAACCATGTCCTTCCTATGTTATGAAGAGAGGGATTGTATGTTTGTAATGTACTCTTGTAAATGTCTGAAAATGGAATTGATCCACACATAACATTACAATAGTTCTTAGCTACAATCATGATCTGATAATTGGAGAAATTCCTAATTCAGCTGTTTTACATTCATTGACTCTGGATATATGAATTCTGAAATTTCCAGGATCTCAACACACCATTTTAATTATATTAGTTCCAGGATTATCTTTTCCTTCTGCAGTAGGAGCATTTCACACACAAACTTAAATTGAGACTTTTGGGTGAAATTGACATTGAGAGTCATTATTAAATGAGAGCAATATGAATTTTGCTGAACAAGCAAAACAGTGCTCAACTTCTAAATGAATATGTAATTAATAAGATTATTCCCCCCAAACAAACTTAAAGAGTACTTTGGATACTTGAAAATAAGCCGGGGGGGGGGCAGATGGTAGCACACCTGGTTAAGTGCACACATCACAGTGTGCAAGGACCTGAGTTCAAGTCCCTGGTCCCCACTAGCAGGAGGAAAACTTCTTGAGTGGTGAAGCAGTGCTGCAGGTCTCTTTTTCTCTCTCCCTCTCTCCCTCTTGATTTCTGGCTGTCTCTATCCAGATAATAAATAAAGATAATAAAAATATTTTGAAAAAAGAAAATATGCAGAAGAAGGACGAAGTAGAAGAGAAGGAAGGAAATCACAAAACAAACCCCATTTTTCTTAAACTTCAAACTAGAAAGATCCATGAGGTATAGATAATACTGTCATATTCTCCCCCAAATATCATGCCATTGGATGTGAGGGTGATCTGGCTGTGACATCTGTCACCCCATTGATCTCGAGGGTTGATTTGGCCAATCTGGCTGGCTAGGTGGGTGTCCCCTCACGGCTCCATGTTTATCCCTCCCAAAGCTGCGCGCTAGGTCTAAGAGGACAGCCTTCCCCGAATAGAGATAGATTGGTCTTTGGTCGAGGGTATACGAGTAACTGCGTTCCCCTGCTAGAACCTCCAAACAAGCACTCAAGGTCCAAATATCATGCCAGTATTGTGAATATAATGCCAACTGCATGTCTCCCTCACCCCCATCCCCCACCAGGGCCTAACTTCTGTGGACTTATTTTGTTTTTCAGTATTTCTCTTCTCTCTATCTATCTATCTATCTATCTATCTATCTATCTATCTATCTATCTATCTCTTTTGCTATATAGAGAGCGAGAGAAATGGAGTGATAAGAGACAGAGTAGAAACACAGCACCGCTCTTTTCCTCATGAAACTTGCCCTTTGCTGTATGTTCTCACATGGTGGCCAAGGGCTGAAACCTGGTGCATAGCATAATGTGTGCTCTAGTGGGTGAGAGGTGAGTTATCTCCCAGCCCCTACATGCCTTACTGGGGTAACTGGAAGACAGGTCTATAACTTGGAGAGGTTTCTACCAGCTGTATAATGCTGAGTAGGAGATGAGTCTGGATTTTCCCAGGTCTTCATGTCTGCAGTACGGTGCCTCTTGTGTCATTTCTGTTAACTTGCCCACTGCTGAGTCCTTGTGGAAAACTAGAACAAAATAACGCATAAAGAACGTTGACTCTTATGTGCATCAGGAATGACTTTAAATGTGTTGGGTTTTTGGAAAGCAGATCTTTACTAGACTAGCAGAAAAAATTACCAAAGTTAGTGTCTATTCTGAAGGAGAATTTGTGATGTCCCTATTTCTTTTTTTTTAATTTATTTTTTTATTTAAGAAAGGATAAATTAACAAAACCATAGGGTAAGAGGGGTACAACTCCACACAATTCCCACCACCAACTAATCTCCATATCCCATCCTCTCCCCTGATAGCTTTCCCATTCTCTATTCCTCTGGGAGCATGGACCCAGGGTTGTTGTGGGTTGCAGAAGGTGGAAGGTCTGGCTTCTGTAATTGCTTCTCCGATGAACATGGACATTGACTGGTCGGTCCATACTCCCAGTCTGCCTCTCTCTTTCCCTA
Source organism: Erinaceus europaeus (assembly GCF_950295315.1). Lineage (NCBI taxonomy): Eukaryota > Metazoa > Chordata > Mammalia > Eulipotyphla > Erinaceidae > Erinaceus > Erinaceus europaeus. The sequence continues at coordinate 52,479,893 of NC_080171.1, forward strand.
GTAGGGTGGGTCTCTGGGAGAGCAGAGCTCCAGGGCACATTGGTAGGGTCTTCTGTCCAGGGAAGCCTGGCCGGCATCCTGATGGCATCTGGAACCTGGTGGCTGAAAAGAGAGTTAACATACAAAGCCAAACAAATTGTTGAGCAATCATGGACCCAAAGCTTGGAATAGTGGAGAGGAAGTGTTAGGGGGGTACTCACTGCAAACTCTAGAGTATTTCTGCTTTCAGGTATATATTTTGCACTAGTTTATGGATAAGTGTGAACATATGCTCTCTCTCACAGAACCTGGTCTATATCTAGGTTTTGGGACTTTATTAGAAAGTGACCCACCTGGGATGGAATTAGAGAATGCTATGAAAAGAAAGGTCTCACTCGAGTAATGAAGCTGAAGGGTTGCCATTCCACACCTGAAGTCTCTGGACACAGTCTGAGCTGAAGCATGTTGAGGTGGCAATCGTTGCGTTAATTAGGTTGCGATTAGCAGATGCAATATTATTTGATATGGATTGGGAGAGGCGTGTGGGAAAGTGGGCCCTATTCTAAGGTTCCAGGACTGGGGGAAATATAGGCTCTCTAGTGGAGATGTGAGGTTCCTGCTGTCTTAGGGTTCAAAAAGACAATCGATAGTTAATGTTATCATCACATTATTTGGTAATTGGGTTAACTTTGAAAAGTCCTTTTGTTAGAGTTTGCTGTATAGTACCCAGTATCTTGTATGTAGCTGTGCGATTGGTTGCTTCTGATCTACTTGGTCTAGGCTTTTGAGAGAGTCCGCATATCAAATACACAGCCTATATATTAAAAAGACTCAGTCTGTGTTTTAAAAACTTTGAGACAAAAAATTGATTTTCCCCCTCTCATATTAACTAGTGATTTATATGACTACACTTTACTAGGAGTGTACATAAACACCATTCCCACCACCAAAAGACTGTGTCCCATCCCACCCACCCATCCCCACCCCCACCCCCCACCGGCCCAGGAAGCTGCATGTCTACCCCTCACCACAGGGTTTTTACTTTGGTGCCCTACTTTCAATTTAGTCAGATCCTGCTTTTTCCCTTTCAGATCTTCTTTCTCAAGACCTAGAGATCATAAATTTGAGAGATGTGGACAAAGAGTATTCATTTTAACTCTTTTTTAAAATATTTATTGGATGGAGACAGAGAGGTGTTGAGAGACAAGGGGGAGATAGAGAGACACGTGTAGTACTGCTTCATCACTCCCAGGGCTTCCCCCCTATGGGTGGAGATCAAGGGCTTGAGTCCAGGGCCTTGCATGTGGTAGCCTATGTGCTTAGTGGGTGTGCTGGTCCTCAGACCCACTCATATTAACCCTGTAATGCAAAAGGCTTTAAAAACATTATTTTAAAAATATATTTTGGGTGGAATGACAACCCTTCAGCTTCATTACTCAGGTGAGACCTTTCCTTTTATAGTACACTCTAATTTCATCTCAGGTAGTTCACTTTCTAACAAAGTCCCATAACCTAGATATACACCAGTTTCTGTGAGAGAGAGCTTATGTTCACACGTATCCATAAACTACTGCAAAATATATACCTGAAAGCAGAAGTACATTAGAGTTTGCAGTGAGTACCTCCCTAACACTTCCTCTCCACTATTCCAAGCTTGGGATCCATGATTGCTCAACAAATTGTTTGGCTTTGTATGTTAACTCTCTTTTCAAAAAGAGAGGCTGGACAGGCTTCCCTGGATTGAAGACCCCACCAATGTGTCCTGGAGCTCAGCTTCCCCAGAGACCCACCCTACTAGGGAAAGAGAGAGGCAGACTGGGAGTATGGACTGACCAGTCAATGCCCATGTTCAGCGGGGAAACAATTACAGAAGCCAGACCTTCTACCTTCTGCAACCCTCAATGACCCTGGGTCCATGCTCCCAGAGGGATAGAGAATGGGAAAGCTATCATGGGAGGGGGTGGGTTATGGAGATTGGGTGGTGGGAATTGTGTGGAGTTGTACCCCTCCTACCTTATGTTTTTGTTCATTAATCCTTTCTTAAGTAAAAAATTAATATATATATACATATATATATATATATTGGGAGGTTGCATCATGGGAAAGGGGTAAAGTAAAATGTATTTGGCTTATGCTTAGTAAATGGGAGATTGTGACATCCCTGGAATTTCACTCTGGCTACCTTCATCCTTGGGCTGTTTTCATTTCACCTATATACTCTCTTTGAACATTAATTAAATAAAACTAATTTAGCTCTCCCTAAGACTTTGCAAGAATTATTGTTCTTATGTGGAGGAGGGAAGGGTACAGAACTTGGTGTTGGGTGCAGTGTGGAACTTTACCACTATAATATCTTTTTTAATCAAACAGAATATATATATATATGCATATATATATATATATATATATATATATATATAGAGAGAGAGAGAGAGAGAGATGGGGAGGAAATAGACACCCACTTCACCACTAATTAATCTCTCTCCACCCCCAAAAGTGGAGAGGGGAGAGGGGGCTGGAGGCCAGGTTTTTGCACATGGTAATGTGTGCACTCAATGGGTTGAGACATCACTTGGCCCCTTATATCTGTATTCTTATATTCTTGTAAATAACTATTAAATAACTAATAAAATTAAAAATATAAAATCCTAAGTTAGTAGGACGATCCAGTTAATATCTCCTGTCTTGGAGGAATACAAGTTGAGCTTGATTTAAAAAAAAAAAATCTTTGTGTCATTATTTATATTTTCAAATGAAACTCTTTTCAGTATGAAAAAATAATTCTATGAATGCCTGTTGCAGTTTCAGTGTAGTGGCACTTACCCATGAGTGTACTGTTTTGTACAAGTGAAAGGGGGTGCATTTTATTGTTGTTCTTGACAGTGGTATAGAATTATGAAAAGCTTGGAACCATAATTACTAGGCATTTCTCATACTTGTAGTCTTTCTCACAACATACCATCAATTTCATAAAAATTTACTCAACCACATATGTAAATTCTAGCAATTTAGGGGCTTGTAGATTATAAAATACTTTTGTGTGGAATTGGGGGGGGGTCTCATACATGTGCGATTTCACTATTGTGGATCACTTTTTAAGGTCAAAAGTGAGAGGGAGAGACTCCATAGCACTGGAGCATCCCCCATATCATAGCACCTCTTCTGTGGTTCCAGGACTTAAATCTGAGCCATGGCCAGTGCCAGATATGTGCCTTTTCCAGTGACCTACCTCTGGCTCCACAAAACATTTTTGTTGACATTTCTACATCTCACCTAATTTTTAGATTGGTGGAAGGAAAAAATCCTCTCATTACAGGTGTTCCCCACCCCCTGTCAGCATTTATACTTGTTTATTTCATGTCTTGGGCCTCCTGTATTCTTCCTTGTCCTTGTTGGTTTGACCTGTCTTCTTTTTGTACAGAGATGGGATGAATGTATGCAGATGTTCAGGGATGAAAGAGGTTCTGGTGCTTCCTCAGGCGCTGCCAAGAATCACTTGAACACATGTGTTTCTTTTATACTGCAGGTTACCCAGAAGAGCCTGGAACCTGAGCACATTAGCCTGGGCCATCATTAACTGCGGTGCCTCCTTGAATCATATACCTGGCCAGTTTGGGGACATTTGAGAGAGAAACATGGCTGCTATGGCCAATGAACCACTCTTCTGTGTACTATTACTCAGTTTCATTAACTTCAGTTTAAGACACAAGTGCTTCCTCTTTTTTTAAGGGCACATTTAAATCAAAGCCAGGTTGTATCTTGAACATGTATTTAAAATTCAAAATATATGAGTTTAAAAATAAGGCCTTGTTGGGGTCAGGTGGTGGCACACCTGGCTAAGTGCACACATTACAGTGCACTTGGCTAAGTGCACAAGGTCCCAGGTTCAAGCCTCTGGTCCCCACCTGTAGGGGGAAAGCTTCACAAGTGGTGAAGTAGGCCTGCAGTTGTCTCTCTGTCTTCCTCTCCCTCTGTATCTCCCCAACTCCTCTCAATTTCTCTGTCTCCATCCAAATATATATATATATATGGCCTTGTCTCAGAACTTAAGAGTTTCTAGGACAGACCCATGATAATATCAGTAATAAAAACATGTATCTGAAGTTATAGTCAACAATTTTTTTTAGTCTCTCTCTCTCTCCTTTTTAACCAAAAATATGTGCGCTAAAACATAGACACTGTGCTTCTGAATTATTAGCACTTTGCCGTCTGTGTGATGCCACTCTTGCAATTAATTAGATATTACCTGTACTCTTCTGACATTTATGTGGGAGTAGTCTTATTCCTGCTGCCACTTGCCTCTGCCTAGAAACCAAAGAGTAGAGAAAGTGACAGTCGGATACCATATCTCTCTTCACTAATAGTATTGCCTTTCACTGATCTGTGCAACTTAATTTGAATCCATGCAACTTAATGCAAGGAGTGGCTTGTGATTAAGAAGCAAAGAAAAACATTGGAAAGGGAGGTGGCAAGACTGTTTTTCATTCCAGTTATGAGGAAATCTTGCTTTCAGAAGTCCTTTCCTCTCTTCCTTTCCTCTCTTTCTCCCTTCTGCCTGCCTGGCTGCCCTGATGTCTTACATGTGCAGAATTTAACTTTTCTGGGCTGGCATTGTCATTGTTTTTTTTTTTTATTAGTAGTATTATTTCTTATAGAGATGAAGAAACCCAACAGTACTGTGTCACCATCCTTGGAGTTACTCCAGTGTTGTAATGGTCTGATACAGTGTGGGGATTTGAACCCTACAACTCACATATAGTAAGGTGGACTCCCAATAGGTGAGTCAAACCTACCTTTGAGCCCCCCAGAAGTTTTTTTTTTCTTTATTGAATACTTACTTTCCTCTTTCCCCAAAGGCTAGTTTCATTTACTCAGTTTTTGTCAGTCATTAATTTTGGATTGTAGACTGGCAGCTCCATTTCTCTGTGTATCCCCCATGGCAGTCTAATGCTTGTTTTTTGTTTGGTTATTCATTTTATAAGTCAGAGCACTGCTCAGTCCTGGTTTATGGAGGTACTGATGAATAAACCTGGGACTTTGGAGCCTCAGGCATGCAGGCCTGTTTGCATAGCCATTATGCTATCTCTACCTACCCACCCCTGCTAATGTTTGTTTCTCACCTGGCTGGATCTGAGTGGGTTGTGTAAGGATCCCTGTTCGAGGCTCTGGCTCCCCACCTGCAGGGGAATCACTTCACACGTGGTGAAGCAGGTCTGCAGGTGACTACTTTTCTCTTCCCCCTCTATCTTCCCCTCCTCTCTCCATTTCTCTCTGTCCTAACAGTGACATCAATAGCAACAATAATAACTACAACAACAAGGGCAACAAAAGGGAAAACAAATAAAGTAAAAAAATTTAAAAATGTGTAACTCAGCTCTCAAACCATTTAAAAATTACATATGACCATTGAGTCCTCTCCAATTCATAATGATTCCAGGAGAGTCTGGGGATTCTCATAAAGAAACTAGGTCTGAGAACTGTGATCTGGAAAATGCTGTTGGTAGGAAGTATGGGTCTGAGGAGACTCAGAGAATCTCTCGGAACTCATACCACCAAGATCTAGAACTAAACTCATAATGTTCAGTTCAAAGAATGAAGTCTAAAAGTGTGTCTTCCTGAAATCTCTTTTCTTTGAACTGTCCTCTCAAACATTCACAACCTCTATCTGGCACATCTTGAATCATATTATAGGGGTCCAAATGTGAGGTTGTCATTCATTGTTTTTCTTCTGCAGGAGAAAATTGATAGGATGGAACTATGAAATCAGTCATGTTCTTATGGCAATTGACAGACTTTATCTCAAGCATTCAGGGTCTTAGCTAAATGGAAGTTGGTATTCTGTGCTTGCTAGATAATGGTACTAGTTCACACAAATGCCTTACAGCTAAATTCCAACACCCCCCCCCCTTTTAAAAATACCTCTGTGTTCTTCCCATTTGTAGGATGAATCTGGCCTGGCATGAACTATGTGAGTTACCACTCCCACTCCTCCAATAGTATTCTATCAGTAGACTTGGAAAAAAAACAATTTTTTAAACGGATTTTTAATTTTTTTATCTTTATTTATTGGATAGAGACAGTCAGAAATTGACAGGGAAAGGGGTGATAGTGAGGGAGAGAGACAGAGAGACACCTGCAGCACTGCTTCACCACTTGTGAAGCTTTCCCCCTGCAGGTGGGTACCAGGGGCTCGAACCTGGGTCCTTGCTCACTGTAACCTGTGCACTCAACCAGGTGCGCCACCACCTGGCCCTTAAAAACAATTTTTTTAAATCGATTTTCCTTAGCAAGCTTAAGTCAAGCATATTCCCTTTTCACTAACCTATGATTGGGTATTAATTGATGTGGAAAAAGTAGCCACAATTTCATTTCTTAAAGTGATGCTGTTTCCATGTGTTCATTCTTCATGGTGAAGTATAGAACTGTTTCTTTATTTTTTTTCCCTAGAAATAACAGCAGGAGAATTTGCTCTCTTTCTTTTATGTGAGATTGATAACTGTTCTGTATTCTGGGGCAGGGCTGAGTTCCTATGTTTATTTATATTATCTTCCCAACCACTATAGGACAACTGTCATTTTATAAGTTAAGGTACAGTACTCAAGCTATGCCCATTGAATTTTCATTTGTTTTAATATCCTAAGCTAAAAATAATTTTGCAATGGGCAAACCCCAGATGGGCTTTGTTAGCCTCATTTTCACTTAATGTCCAAACTTTTATGTATATGAGGAAAAATTTATCCATGTGTTTCTCATTTATTTACACTTAACTCATCAGTATGTTTAGTATGAGCTATTTGATGTTCAAGAAAGCCTTTTAACCATTTTATGTGCTTATTTTATGTGCCTATGAAATGGAAGTTTATTTTATACCAAAAGAGTAAACTGTGCAAAACTTATCACCATCACTGTCAGCAAATATAACCCCCCAAACTTCTAATTTTATTTAAAAATCTGAGAAGATACTTCTAAGTATGTCATAGACTAAGCGCCTTAAAAATTACACCACTTTAAAAATAAGCTTGTGTAGAGCTGGGAGAAATAGCACACTCATTGATACAACATTATTTTATTTTTGAAGCATCAGAGATCCCAGGTTCAATCCTTGACACCACTGTAAACCAGAACTGAGCAATGCTGCTTAAAAACAAACAAGCACCTTCTTCACCTCATCTTGGATGGAGCTTGAAGGAATCAAGTGAGATAAGCTAGAAAGAGAAGGATGAATATGGGATGATCTCACTCATAGAAATTGAGAAATAAGAATAGAAAGGGGAAACACAAATCAGGACTTGGACTGGGTTTTGTGTCTTACACCAAAGAAAATGACTCTGGGGATGAGGAGTTTCAGGTCCTGTTGCAAGATGGTGGAGTAGGACCTAGGCTGAGGGTGACAATGTTTTACAGAAAACTGAGAAATTTTACAGGTGTCAACAACTATTTTTACTGTAAACCATTAATACTCCAATTAAAAAAAAAAACAGGTCTTGTGTCTTCAAGAGCTCTTAAAAAATGTAGCCTTGTTTAAAGAAAGAATTTGAGGCCAGTCTCTTTATAGGAAAATATGTCAAACATCGAACCTGAGGAAAAACGGTCATTGTCTATTTCCATACTTTTTTGCTGTTATCATTGATGAGGCTGCCTCCCTACTGCCATGTCAATTTTTCACTGTGTTTAATTAAGCTTGTTGGGCTATCGTAACAAAAATGTCATGGGATGGACTGAATATTCCTCCTGATTCTGAAGATTGGAGAGTTCATGATCAAGGTCCACTATTTTGATTTCTGTTGAAGACTTTTTTCTATCTTCTACGTTGAGGAGTTAGAGAGAGAGTTACTTGCTTGACGTCTCTTACTATAAGGAAAGTACTTAACTGATTAGAGACCTACCTTTATAAGCAAATAATTTAACCATAATTACCTGTTTTCATAAACAATCCCACAGAGTGTGATATATGTCATTTAAGTTTTCAGGCTGGAAAACACAAATTAATCCCATAAAGTTGTCAGTGTTTTGAAATAAGCATATCACCATTTTAAGAAGTCTACTCATAAATTTTGTATTTCTAAGTGAAACGTTTCCTCAGTAGGTTTTTTTCCCCCCTATGCCCCTTTAAACTTCAGGGTTACAGAATTATTGTAACCTTCCTCCAGGAACTGTTACAGGAGTAAATAGGAGAATTTTTCCTATTTTAAAAAAATTTCCTATAAATAGGAAAATGAACAGTGTATGCTTCTTGCAATGCCTGGATGGTAGGGGACCTGAACAACGAATATATGTTATTGATGTTCTGCCAAATTTTCAATTAAATTGACTCAGATATGCAACTGCAATGTGATCATAGAGTGAAATCAATGTGCCTAAGGGACCATCCTTTATTTTATGTCATTTTGATTTTAATTAATTGCTAACAGGATTATCTATGGGGCTCAGTGCCAGCACTATGAGTCCACAGTGCCTGGCTACCACTCCCCGCACCCCTCTTTTTCCCTTTTCTTTTCTAGGACAGAGAGAAATTAAGAGGAGAGAGGTAAAGAGAGAAAGATGGACACCTGTAGACCTGCATCACCACTCCTGAAGTATTTCTTCTTAAGGTGGGGAGTGGAGGCTTGAGCCCAGGTTTTTCACATGGTAACACGCGTGCTAATCCCATCAGGGTACAACACCACCAGGTCCCCACAAAGGACTCTTCTTCCTGAATACGAAGAAAGTGCTTCAGCACTCAGTCTGGTGTGATGATATTGAACTATATTTTATGCAGTTACTCTGAGTTTTCAGTTTCCCTTTGTAGCCATTTGCTTATAATATACCTTTGTTGGGTTTTTCCTTACTTGTCTGATTTTTCCTGGTCTTGTTTGGTAGAGATCCTACTCAAATAAGCCACATACACCCTTGTCTTGTCTGAGTGTTTTTCTTTCTTTCTCCCTTTCTTTCTTTCTTTCTTTCTTTCTTTCTTTCTTTCTTTCTTTCTTTCTTCCTTCCTTCCTTCCTTCCTTCCTTCCTTCCTTCCTTCCTTCCTTCCTTTCTTTCTTTCTTTCTTTCTTTCTTTCTTTCTTTCTTTCTTTCTTTCTATAGAAAACAAACCTATGTTAACCACCACCACCCCCACACACACATTAGTACTTGCAGTATAGTGATATAAGCTGTAACAGAAGTATGTACACTACAAAGATCATAGAACACAAACTAGTTACTTTTTTGGCAGTGTTATGGGGAATTTACTAGCTCAAAGTCAACATTCCCTTGTGCCCACGCTGCAGTGTAAAGATTATTATGGCAGGGAGTGCCCTCTGTTGACTGCTTTATCCCTAGAATGTAGCACAGGGTCTGGCATAAAGAGCTTAATATATTTGTTTTATGGATGACCCATTGTCAGAGGAAAATTTGAAGGATAGATGGATAAAATCACTTGTAATGACATTCAGTTAGAAATAGTGGTGCTATTACCAAATTCCATGTGCTCTAATGTCTAGTTCAGGGCATTTCTCCCAAGTGACTCTAAAAGATGAGAAGTTCATTAGATGGTTTCAGAGATTAGGAAATGGGATACACTGTACTAAGGCTGAATTCTAAGCAATTTTCATGTACTTTGCAAAATAAAAGTCACTTAGTACTTAAGATAGTGTAAGTAAATGTTGGCAGGAAGAACAAGATGATGGGCAGTAGACACAGTTGGCCACATTAAGCCAATTGGATTCTCACTGACTCAGTGGTGGTTCTGATAAGAAGCAATAGAAAAATTTCCACAGTAGGATGATATTTGATTACATCTTAATAAAAGATGAAGTTTTGTTCTCTGTAGTGAAACAGAAATATGAAGTTGGGCAAGACTAGAGACACCGGGATGTATTCCACACATGTGTAGGAACGTGGATTAACAAGCTTGATGATGAAATGCTTAGGTTAGGGAAAATGAAACAGTCAAGGTCTGTGTCCTGGGTGGTGATTCTATGTTGAGGTACCCATAGAACATCCAAATGAAACTGTCTAGGTTCTAGAGAAATTGATCTTGACAGGAAATATAGTCTTGGAGAGCATCAATGGGTGATAATGTAATGTTGTGAGAGTTAACGGAAAAAAATAGCCACTTGGTATATTATAAGCCAATCCAGGGAGTCGGGTGGTTGTGATGCGGGTTAAGTGCACGTGGCACAAAGCACAAGGACAGGTTTAAGGATCCTGGTTTGAGCCCCCAGCTCTCCACCTGCAGGTGAGTTGCTACACAAGCAGTGAAGCAGGTCTGCAGGTGTCTTTCTCTCCCCCCTCTGTCTTCCCTTCCTCTCTCCATTTCTCTCGGTCCTATCCAACGACAATGACAACAATAATAACTACAACAATAAAACATCAAGGACAAAAAAAGGGAATAAGTAAATAAATAAATATTTTTAAAAGTATTATCATTTAAAAAACAAGCCAATCCATGTTCTGAGAACTTATAAATTGTAGCTTTATTTAGTTATTAAATATACTTTCTAGAGATTGCTAAATAGGGAGGAAAGAGTTCAGAGGAAGAAAACTGAGTCAATAATATAGTAAAATATAAAAATTGGAAAATATTCACCTGAAAGAAAGCTTTTTAAATTACTTTTGAAACTGAAATTCATTGTTTTTGATATTCCTTGTGTGCAAAGTAAAGTGTTAGTTACATCAGACTCTAGAGCTCCAAATATCAAATATATAAAGAAGATTCATTTAAAATCTCTTGCTGATGTATATTGGCAGCCTAAAAAAAAAAAAAACATGTAGGAGAAAGTTCTCAAGTTTGGAGCAAAACTTTGGAATGACTTTTGCACATGCAGGAAAAAGCATGTCCAAAGACAGTAGTGAAGGCTTTAAGGAATACAGGAGTCAGAAATCAGTGTAGGCTGGTCTAAAAACTTAGATAAAATTCTATGTCATGTTTTTAAGTAAGTGAAGAGTGTACACTGGTCTGACATGTTATTTACCCAGTAGAATGCATGTTACCATGTGTGAGGACCCTGGCTTCAGCTTCAGGCCACTATATGAGAGAGTGCCTCATAGGGGAAGCTTCATGAGTGGTGGAATTGTGTTGTAGTGTTTTTCCTTCTCTCTGACTCTGTCTAGCTAAAAGAAAAATGAAACGACTGCTGGGAACAGTGAAGTTGTGTAGGTACTGAACCCCAGCGACAACCTTGGTGGGGGAAAAAGTGTTTGTACATAAGCTGTTGTGGTCAACTTTCTTCATTAGGGACTTTTACCAATATTTGCCAGTAAAATGTGTTAGTTGTCAATAATCATTGAATTAATTAGGAGTGTTTGCTTGGGAAGAAAAAGTCTACTTTCATTTTGACTTGCCAGGTTTAGGGAAAAAAAAAAAAAGGCCTGAAATTGGCTTATGAATTGTTAGAAACCCCTAGAAAGATTTCCATCAATTCAAAATATCTCAGACTATTCTGTTATTTGCAGTGGGCTTTGAGTTATTCATGAAGCCCTATTGAACATCTTTTTTGAATTAATTTAGTGATATTTCTCACTGACGTCAAGGTGATGAAAAACAACACTAAACCTTACTTGGCTGACTATAGAGAATTTGGAACCCCACCAGACATGCTGCAGGCAATTTCTGGAAGGCAGAAAGGGGGACCCTGCATGCCTCAGAAACTACCTCAGGATGAGAGAGGTCCATAACAATGAGAATAACACTAAAACATAAACAGACAAACAAACAATTGCTGTCAGCATTTTCTGAGAATTTATAAAGACATGAAAATTAGGCACTAATGGCGAAAGTATTCGAAAGGGAAGTGTGCTTTAAAAGAAAAAGGGAAGAACAAAAGTTTTATTAGTCATATTTTCTGCTGTATTTGCTACAAGTAATTTTCCAATTATTTTGTTAATATTATTAATTTGCTGTCCTTACTAACCTCTATGAGGTAGATAGAGTCATTGTCCTCATTTTATGCAGTGATGGTATGACAAAAAAAGTAAGTTGCTCATGGTCCCATAGATGGTAGTGAATTGGGATTAAAATGTATTGAGTCTGGCTTCAGGGTTCATACTTTCAGCTACCATGCATACTACTACTTATAAGTGAAAACAATAGAAACAGCATTTCCTTTCAAGAATTTCAGTCTGTTATCTCTGATAATCATTAGAATGACTTTTCCACTTGTTAATGCTCCTTAATCCTAGTTACTATGCTGTCATTTATAAAACTCTCCTTTGTTACTTAGAAGACAACCAGAGGATGAGGAGACAGTATAATGGTTATGCAAAAATGCTTTCATGCCTGACGCTCCAAAGTCTCATGTTTAACCTCCTGTACCAGGATAAGTCAGAATTGAACAGTGCTCTGATCTCTTTCTCTGTCTTTTTTGCTATATCTCTCTCATTAAAAAGCAAAACAAATAAATCATATTTAAATAATAAGAAGAAAACAGAGCTATCTTCCATGTAATATCAGTACCGTAAGAGGAAATTGAGACAGGACGAGAGTGAACTTACTTCGTGAGCTCACTCTGTCCATCTTATTTAAAATAGGCCTATCAGTACTTCTTATGCCGTAACTCCTTTTTCGTTTCTCTTGGAAATTCTCCCTTGGAACATGAGAGAATTTACTTGTTAATTTATTTTTGTGTCTCTTGCTCCTGTCTAGAAATTATATTTTCAAGGGCCAGAGATGTTTATCTGCTTTGTACTATGAAATATCCTGAACAGTCATCATACTGTATGACACGTGGTAGATGCTAAATAAACAAATAGTCATAGAGTTTGTGTCATGTTGGATTGCTCTAATAATATCATCCTTACCTACCTTACTTCTTTATTTCTTCGTGCTTTGTGTGTGTTATACCAACTGAATGTTTTGCTTTGACATTTGACTTTTAAACTTTACATTCCTTAAATTCCCATTCCAGATACCTTTTTACAACACTGTCCTAAAAATAGCATTTTAATTAAATCCATCATGAGTGCATTATTATCCAAAACACAAAAATAAACTCAAGAAACATCTGGCAGGTAGGAGTTATTTGCTTAAAGCTTCATGAGTTCCCTGAAGTGTCTATTATGAGAGTGAGAATGATTACTTGCCCTTTAATTTTTTTTTAAAATTTTTTATTTAAGAAAGGATTAGTGAACAAAAGCATAAGGTAGGAGGGGTACAACTCCACACAATGCCCACCACCCAATCCCCATAACCCACCCCCTCCCATGATAGCCTTCCCATTCTCTAGCCCTCTGGGAGCATGGACCCAGGGTCGTTGAGGGTTGCAGAAGGTAGAGGGTCTGGCTTCTGTAATTGCTTCCCCGCTGAACATGGGCGTTGACTGGTCAGTCCATACTCCCAGTCTGCCTCTCTCTTTCCCTAGTAAGGTGTGTCTCTGGGGAAGCTGAGCTCCAGGACACATTGGTGGGGTCTTCAATCCAGGGAAGCCTATCCAGCATCCTGGTGGCATCTGGAACCTGGTGATTGAAAAGAGAGTTAACATACAAAGCCAAACAATTTGTTGAGCAATCATGGATCCCAAGCTTGGAATAGTGGAGAGGAAGTGTTAGGGAGGTACTCACTGCAAACTCTAGTGTAATCCTGCTTTCAGGTATATATTTTGCAGTAGTTTATGGATACGTGTGCACATACGCTCTCTCTCACAGAAACTGGTGTATGTCTAGGTTATGGGACTTTGTTAGAAAGTGAACTACCTGAGATGAAATTAGAGTGTACTATAAAAGGAAAGGTCTCACCCGAGTAATAGGGCTCACTTTCCCGTATGCATCTCCCAATCCAAACCAAATAATATTGCATCCGCCGATCACAACCTAACCAAAGCAACGATTGCCATCTCAGCATGCTTCACCTCAGAGTGTATCCAGAGACTTCACGTGTGGAATGACAACCCTTCAGCTTCATTAATTTTTTTTTTTTAAGAGCTATTGCTGCTACTCAGGAGTAAAGAAAATGGGCAACAATTCTGCTTCGCTCAGTGATTCTTCCTAAAGAACAGACTTTCTGCAAAAGGGTTATAGATATGCCTATGGAGATGTACAGTGGAAACAGAGCAACCAGTGTGAAATCTTCTTTTATTTTGATTTAATATGCAGAGAAATAAATTGTCCTTAAAATTACCAGTAACCATGGACACAGATATAGTGTTTTCCACCTTGTTTAAATGATCAGTTTAGGCAACACATGGCAGCTGTGGACTCGGTTCTGTTGTTAGGAACATCCCTAGGAGAAAGTGTCTGGCGATTATTCATAATCTGATTGGTATGCTTAGAGAAGAAGGCCAGATAGTGTCCAGTTAGATTGCCTTTAACGGGGGAGAAGGAACAAACTTTTAAACGAAGAGCCAGAAAACAAACATAAACATAGAAACAGAATGACCAAGTGTTAAAACCATAAAATGCAGATGGAGCAGTTTTATCTTTCCATGCTCAACAATTAGGATTAGGAAGGGCTTAAAAGCTGCATGGTCGTCTGTACTGTCAATTTAGACACAAGGTGAAGGTAATTACTCTTAAACCCCTCAAAACGCATATGCTTTTATTTAAAATTATAGTCCATTTAAAGATGCCACTATCCTATAGTGTCTAGAGCCCATGCTTTTCTGAAATGAGTAAATAGTGCATGTCACTCCATGCTGCAAGTTCCTTGACTTTCAACTAATAGTACTTTAAGGTAATAAGCATTCTTGTTTACGAAGGCCATTATAGCAGTGTTGAGACTGTGGATCTATCCAAACTGGTTTCATCACATAATTATCTGTGTGATTTTAAGCAAATTACATAACATACAATGTCTTTTTCTGTAAAATTGGAGTAATAATCATACCTGCTTAAAGAATTGGTGAGACCGATAAAAAAACAGACAACAAAGCATTAGTAAACACTACATAAGCATTTGCAACTATTCCAATGAGCACCTAATATCGTATGTCTTTACTTTTTAATGTAGGCTAGGCATTACTTTTGTCTAATAATCAGGTTTTTATGTGAATAACTTTACCATAAAACTCTCCTTTCATTGTTATGCTGTGTTTTAGAGTAGGTAGACTACTGTGCCCAGTGTTTTTGGTGACTGTTCAGTCTCTATAAGAATTCAGGCTAGGCTGCTGATCTGGGGAGTACACAGTGATAGTTTTCTTCTTCTAGCGTTTGCCCTTCTTCCGTAGCCAGTCAACAGCGTCAGGGTGAGCCTGATTTTTGCTTATTGCTGGCTTTGAAAGTGACTGGGATCCATGTGGATTCAGTTGGCTAGGAAGGATCGTCAGTTTCCCCAATAAATGGGTACTCACGAGATGCACCACGAGAAGGTCGATCCAGTGCATCCCAACAGTGATAGTGTTGCCAGGTGTCACATTTGGGAAGTTTTTACATGGGAGTGGCGAGCTTGGTTTCACCCTTTCCTAACATTAGTTTATGACTGATAAGAAAACTTAAAATATATTATAAACCCTGTGTGGGCAGTGTCACACCCTGTGCATGCCCAGATTACCATGTGCAAAGATGCATTTTCAAGTTCCTGGTCCCCATCAGGAGAAAGGGAGTTTTACAAGTGGTACAACAGTGCTGCAGGTATCTCCTCTCTATCTCCCTCTCTCCTTATCCCTGTCTCTTAATCTCTCTAAGAAATAGTGGGGGAAAAAAATGTGGTCCGGAAGGTGGTACAGTGGATAAAACATTGGATTCTCAAAACATGAGGTCCTGAGTTCAATCTGTGGCAGCACATGTACTAGAGTGATGTCTGGTTCTTCCTCTCTCTCCTCCTATCTTTCTCATTAATAAATAAATAAAATATATTAAAAAGATAAACAGTGGTGGAGTCATATAGACCCCACGTTCCAGTGATAACACTGGTGGCAAAAAATAAAACTGGCTATTATAAATCATTATGCAGTGGGAGATTAAAAGCATATCCTATTTCAAATATCTCTTTACATTTTATATATATATATATATATATATATATATATATATATATATATATATATATATACTCATTAACTTGTCTAAATCATATTTTCACCCATAGATTCATTATCCATTTATGTGCATGTACCTGAAGTCTAGGTAACTTAAAACAATAAATTTGTATGAACTCACATTTCCCTAGAGTCAGTAACCCAGGAATAGCTTAGCTGAGTGATTCTGGGTCACTTAGAGAGGTAATTGCTTAAGTTGTAGCCAAGATCTGTGCTAGGGCTATAGTAATTAAAAAACTTAACTTTCCAAGTTCACTTACAGAGCTCTTGGCAGAAATCTTATTTCCTTGCAGCAGGAACTTCTTAGGTCTGAGCAAACTATGACTATAGAATGAGGGAGCAAGAGAATATGCAAAATCCTTCAAAATGGAAGCCACAATGTCTTTTATAAATTACTCTCAGAAATGAAATAATTTTGGTTTTGTTTACTTCTACTGGTCACATACCAACTCTAGAATAATATGGGAGGGGCCTGTAGCAGGTATAAATACCAGAGGCAGGGGTTGTTGGGATGTGTCTTGGAGACTTACCATCAGAGACAACCATATTTACCACTTTTAGAGTTTGTTTTTAATTTTTTTTTATAAATTATTCTATAATTATTGTGATTTTGTTGAACTCAACCATTAGTCTTGGAGGAAAAGTTGAGCTAGAATAATTTCAAAAATTTACTGAACATTTTGGATTTACACTAGGTGAAAACATTTAGTATTAAACATAGCCCTACCATTTCCATAGATTTAAGCATAACTCTATATTTAGTTAAAATGGCTACTAATTTGTTGGGTTGTTTTGGATAAGTCATGTTAATCTCATTTTATGAAGACTTAGTTACTCTTCACTGGGCTAATTGTTAGTTTAGGGATAAAATATTCTAAATTTATTTTTTATGTAGCATAGTCAACTTGCATGTATTCAAATGTGTATGACAGAATGTGTATGTACTGCTAAAATAAAAGATTTATGAACATTTTTCAAAGAAAATAATAAAGTCTGTAACTATGCAATAATATAGCTTAAAACAAGATGACAAAAATTCTATCTAAAAGCGTGAGTTCTTCATTAAGCTCTCTAACCAATCTGTTTAACTTTCATTACTTTATGATCATTCAGATCATAAAGTATCAGAATTGCGTTGTATCATCCCTTCCCAGACTCAGTGAATCAGTATCTTCATTTTATATCAGACCTCCAAATAATTCATATGCATGAATTAGAAGTATGTGCACAGGATGTATTTTAAATTTTTTTTCAGTTATAAACTCTGTTATATGCAGAAAATTAAGAATGCAGTGGAGCTAAAAATTTGCTATTAGCCTAAAGATTGCTAAGAAAAACCATCTCATTTCCAACCTTGATTCCATTCCTATCACTCTCTACACAGAATACAGTCTGGCTGTCCAAAATGTGGAAGTTAACCAAGACCTCTTTTTTCTTCTTTTTCACAAAAGTAGGTGGAGTACTGCAATGACATTAAAAAAAAAAAAAAAGAAGCGTGTTTTGAGGTAAGATTTGTTTTTATTGATGGCAGATGGGAATAGACTTCCAAAGGATAGAGTTGGCTCTAGGAAAAAGGAGTAGTTTCAAAAACCAACTGGTATTTTAAAAATGATCATCAGGGATCTTCTTTTCTCTTTGCTTAAAACAAAATGTTTCTGTGTGAAGCAGAGGCTTGGTTATAAAATTCAGCCATGTATTTAAAATGACTTGATTTTTATAAGCCAACTTATACCATGACAGCTGTTAAGACAAAAATAAAGTAATTTATTCTGTTATTAATAAATTTGTATTGGCTTTTGTCGGCACTGAGAATAATATCTACCTATTTTATTAAGTGATCTGTCTCTAGAAAGAAAACCTTGAAGTAAGGTACCTATATATTCTGTAGGTGATTAAACAAACTAAAATGTATTTTCCTCTAATTACAAAAGTAATGAAAACTTATTATGGAACATTTGAGAAGTACTAAAAAAAAAAAAAAAAGAAAGAAAGAAAAAAAAAAGAAAAGTAGAATTTATTTGAAATTTCCCTGAAAGGTTATTACAAGAAATAGGGCTGGGGCGACAGCATAATTGTTATGCAAAAAGAATTTCATGTCTGAGGCCCCAAAGATCTCAGATTAAATCCCCAGCTTCACCATAAACCAGATCTGAGCAGTGCTCTGCTAAAAACAAAAAAAAAAAAACAATAAACAAAGCACAAAGCAAAAAACACAGACCAGAAATTTTCTGTTAATATGTGACCTGTTTTTTACAGTCTTCTATTATACCTCACATATACATAAGGATGAATTGCACAAAGGTATCACACATAGGACAGAAACATCTAAGTTTTCTATTGTGAGGAACAAAAAAATTAAGGTGATACTAATTTTTTTACTATAAAAACAGAATATCTAAAATTGTAGTCACTTTTTGGGTTAACATTTCTTGATATCTCTATAATACCAGGCTGACTACATAGAACAGTTGCAGACAATGCCATACTTTGATATAGTTTTATCATTTATTTTTTTAATTAGATTAAATTTATTTTTATTTATTGAAGTGGTTAATGCTTTACAGTGCAGTCATTGTCATTCTCTTCTCCCCTCCCATTTCCTCGGAGTTCCTTTGTTTGATGTCTAGTTCATGGTTCACTTTATTTTCTCACTCCCTATCCTTAATTATTAGGCTCTGCTTACAAGATCATTATTTGTCCCTAATTATTAGGCTCTACTTATGAGATCATTCAGGGTTTGTCCTCCTTTTGGTTTATCTCACTTAACATGATGTCATCCAGTTTCACCCAAGATGATGCAAAAGAAACAGTTTCATTTTTTTAACAGCTGAGTAATATATATATATATATATATATATATATATATATATATATACACGTTTTTATCCACTGATCTGTCATTAAGTATCTGGGTTGCTTCCACGTTTTGGCTATTATAAATTGTGCTGTTATGAACATAGTTATACATAGATCTCTTCTGATAGGTGTTTTTGTGTCTTTTGAATTAATTCCCAGGAGAGAAATAGCTGGGTCATAATGTAGATCTATTTATACTGTTCTGAGAGATCTTCAGACTGTCTTTCACAAGAGCTGGACCAGTTGACACCCTCAACATCAGTGCAGCATTGTCCCTTTTTCTACAGCAGTGCAGCATTGTCCCTTTTTCTCCACATCCTCTCCAGTATCTATTGTTACTATCTTTTCTAATATATGACATTCTCACAGGTATAAAGCAGTTTCTCATTGTTGTCTTGCATTGCTTTGATAATCAATGACTGAGCACTTTCTCCTGTATCTATTGACTGTCTGAATCTCTTGTTCTGTATGGTTTCTATTTATGTCCTCTCCCCATTTTTTATGGGGTTGTCTTGTTTTTTTTGGTGTTAAGTTTGCAGAGTTCTTTACAATTTTTGGTTATTGGTTATTAGTTTCTTATCTTCTGAAGTATGTTATCTTCTCCCACACTGTAGGTTGTCTTTCTATTACTTGGGGATACTCTTCGTTGTGCAGAAGCTTTTAAGTTTGATGTAAAACTTTTTGATGTTCCATTTATTATTATTATTATTATTATTTGATGTTAGATTTGAATCTCTGAAGATCTTTTTGAAACATATGTTGTGAATGCTCTGCCAATGTCTTCTTCTATGTATTTGATAGGTTCTGGTTTAATATTCATGTCTTTGATCCACTTGGAGTTGACTTTTGAGCATGGTGACATGTGGTGGTCCAATTTCATTGTTTGTATGTTTCAACCTAGTTTTCCCAGCGCCACTTCTTGAAGAGACTCTTCTTCCTACATTTAATGCCCTGGGGCCCTTTGTAAAAACTGAGTTGCCATAGATATGGAAGCCCATTTCTGGGATTTCAATTTATTATTATTATTATTATTATTATTGATTTAATTATGATGAACAAGTCTGTTGGATAAGAGGGGTACAGTTTCACACAATTGCCACATCAGAGTCCTGAATCTCATCCCCACCATTGGAGGCTTTCCTATTCTTTATCTCTCTCTAGGAGTATGGACCCAGGATCATTATGGGGTGCAGAAGGAAAAGGTCAGGCTTCTGTAAATGCTTCTCCACTGGACATAGGCATTGGCAGGTTGATCCACATTCCCAGCCTGTTTCTAGCTTTCCCTAGGGAAAGGTAGCAAACAGGGTTTTGGATATGTAGGGTTACAGGAAACATTGGTGAGGTTGTCTGCCCAGGGAATTCACAATAGCATCATGGTAGCATCTGCAACTTGGTGGCAGAATAATAGAACTGAAGGGTTGACATTCCACGCCTGGCATCTCTGGACACTTCATAGTATAACATGTCGAGGTGATACTGGATGCATTGATTTGGTTGAACTCAGTAGATGAATTATCAAATAACACGGGTCCAGAGAAGCATGAAGGAAAAAAAGCCACACCCAGAGGTTCCAGAACTGGAAGTTATAATGGGTTTTATAGAGAATGGGGAAGATTCCTGCTGTTTAGAGTTGTTTTTTTTTTTTTTTTTTGTGATGACTGTTTATTGGATTCTTGGAAACTTCTGCAACAATTTCTCTGTTAGAGATCACTACTGATAGGAGGACATTTTCAGAGGAAATAGAGAACTTAGCAAACTCATGGTTGAATGGTAGCAGTGCAAGGTGTATACTTCAGTACATATTGACTCTTGACCCATAGACCTTCAGCACACATCTCTGAAGCTGAAGGTTCCATGGAAAACACATGCTTCTCTCTCTGGCTAACTATGTTTTTATCTGGCAGCAGAAAAAAATTAAAACCATATACAGGATATGTTCTAAGTACTAGAGATTTAATTCTGAAAAGTACCCTAACATACAAAAATCTGGTGACCTGGTAAATAAATACCCATTTCTCCATTAGTCTTTAAGGATCATTCTAAGTCATGAGCTCTCTGTTTTTCTTTCTTTTTTTTTTTTATTTAGGAAAGGAGACATTAACAAAACCAGAGGATAAGAGGGTACAGTTCCACACAATTCCCACCACCCGATCTCCATATCCCATCCAATCCCCTGATAGCTTTCCCATTCTCTATCTCTCTGGGAGTATGGACCCAGGGTCGTTGTTGGTTGCAGAAGGTGGAAGGTCTGGCTTCTGTAATTGCTTCCCCACTGAACGTGGCCATTGACTGGTCGATCCATACTCCCAGTCTGCCTCTCTCTTTCCCTAGTAGGGTGGGTATCTGGGAAAGTGGAGCTCCAGTACACATTGGTGGGGTCATCTGTCCAGGGAAATCTGGTTGGCATCATGCTGGCATCCGGAACCTGGTGGCTGAAAACAGAGTTAGCATACAAAGACAAACAAATTGTTTAATGACCAAGGACCTAAAGACTGGAATAGTGCAGATAAAGTGTTGGGAGGTATTCCCTGCAGGCTCTTGTGTACTTCAGCTTTCAGGTATATATTTTTCCCTAGCTTATGGGCATATGTGAACATATGCTATATCTCAGGGGACCTGGACTATATCTAGGTTTGGGGACTTTATTGGGGAGTGGAACACCTGGAATGGAATTAGAAAATACTATGAAAGGAAAGGTCTCACCCGAGTGATGAAGCTGAAGGGTTGTCATTCCACACCTGAAGTCTCTGGACACAGAGACTTCACCTGAAGTGAAGCATGGTGGGGTGGTACTTGTTGCGTTGATTGGGTTGCGATCAGCGGATGCAATATTATTTGATTTGGATTGAGAGAAGCATGCAGGAAAGTGGGCCCCACCCTAAGGTTCCAGGACTGGGGGAAATATAGGCTCTATAGTAGAAATGTGAGGTTCCTGCTGTCTTAGGGTTCAAGAAGACAATGGATAGTTATTGTTATCATCACATTATTTGATGATTGGGTTAACTTTGAAAAGTCCCTTTGTTAGGGTTGGGTGTACAATACCCAGCCTCTTGTATATAGCTGTGCTACCAGTTGCGTCTGTTCTCCCTGGTCTAGGCTTTTGAGAGAGTCAACATATCAAAGACAGCCTATGTATTAGAAAGACTCAGTCTGTGTTTTAAGAAGTTCTAGACATATGATCAACTTTTCCCCTCTCATATTAATTAAATAGTGGTTTATATGTCTACAGTTTAATAGGAGTGTACATAAACACCATTCCCACCACCAAAAGACTGTGTCCCTTCCCAACCACCCACCCCCACCCACACCCCCACCACGCCGGGAAGCCCAATGCCCACCCACCCCTTCACCACAGGGTTTTTACTTTGGTGCCCTGCTCTCGATTTCTATTCTTCTTTCTCAACTTCTGTTGATGAGTGGGGACATCCCATACTCATCTTTATCTTTCTGGCTTAGCTTACTTAACATAATTCCTTCTAGCTCTGTCCAAGATGGGTCAGATAAGGTGGGTTCATTGTTCTTAATAGCTGCATAGTATTCCATTGTGTATATGTACCACAGCTTTCTCAGCTACTCATCTGCAGTTGGGCACCTGGATTCCTTCCAGGTTTTAGCTAGTATGAATTGTGCTGCTATGAACATAGATGTACACACATCTTTTTGGTTGGGCATTATGGAATCCTTGGGGTATATCCCTAGGAGAGGAATTACTGGGATGCCAGCACGATGCCGACCAGATTTCCCTGGACAGACAAACCCACCAATGTGTACTGGAGCTCCACTTTCCCAGAGACCCACCCTACTAGGGAAAGAGAGAGGCAGACTGGGAGTATGGATCGACCAGTCAATGGCCACGTTCAGTGGGGAAGCAATTACAGAAGCCAGACCTTCCACCTTCTGCAACCAACAACGACCCTGGGTCCATACTCCCAGAGAGATAGAGAATGGGAAAGCTATCAGGGGATTGGATGGGATATGGAGATCGGGTGGTGGGAATTATGTGGAACTGTACCCTCTTATCCTCTGGTTTTGTTAATGTCTCCTTTCCTAAATAAAAAAAAAAAAAAGAAAGAAAAACAGAGAGCTCATGACTTAGAATGATCCTTAAAGACTAATGGAGAAATGGGTATTTATTTACCAGGTCACCAGATTTTTGTATGTTACGGTTGACATTCCATACCTGGCATCTCTGGACACTTCATAGTATAACATGTCGAGGTGATACTGGATGCATTGATTTGGTTGAACTCAGTAGATGAATTATCAAATAACACGGGTCCAGAGAAGCATGAAGGAAAAAAAGCCACACCCAGAGGTTCCAGAACTGGAAGTTATAATGGGTTTTATAGAGAATGGGGAAGATTCCTGCTGTTTAGAGTTGTTTTTTTTTTTTTTTTTTTTTTTTTTGTGATGACTGTTTATTGGATTCTTGGAAACTTCTGCAACAATTTCTCTGTTAGAGATCACTACTGATAGGAGGACATTTTCAGAGGAAATAGAGAACTTAGCAAACTCATGGTTGAATGGTAGCAGTGCAAGGTGTATACTTCAGTACATATTGACTCTTGACCCATAGACCTTCAGCACACATCTCTAAAGCTGAAGGTTCCATGGAAAACACATGCTTCTCTCTCTGGCTAACTATGTTTTTATCTGGCAGCAGAAAAAAATTAAAACCATATACAGGATATGTTCTAAGTACTAGAGATTTAATTTTGAAAAGTACCCTATCATCTGCAAATAATGAGAGCTTGACTTATTCCCTTCCAATCTGTATTCCTTTGATTTCTTTCTCTTGCCTGATTTATATGGCAAGAACTTCCAATACTATATTGAAGAGTAATGGTGATAGTGGACAGCCCAGTGTAGTACCTGATCTGAGGGGAAACGCTTTCAGCTTCTGTCCATTGAGTATGATATGGCTGTAGGTTTGCTAAATATGGATTCCACTATCTTGAGGAATTTCCCGTCTATTCCCATTTTTTGTAGAGTTTTGAGCATGAATGGGTGTTGGATTTTGTCAAAGGCTTTCTCTGCATCTTTGGGATAATCATGTGGTTACTGGCTTTGCCTTTATTGATGTGGTGAATGACACTGATTGACTTGCGGATGTTGAATAAGCCTTGCATTCCTGGGATAAATCCCACTTGGTAGTGATGAACAATTTTTTTGATATGCTGCTGTATCTGGTTGACCAAGATCTTGCTTAATATTTTGGCATCTATGTTCATCAGAGATATTGGTGTGAAAAGAGCCTGGCTGTTTGGGATCGTAAAATAGGGAGAGGTCATTCGCTGAAGCCCAGTCAGCTAAGATAGAGCCGTCAGCACGAGTGGAGGAATATCCCCAGTCTTGGTGATGACTATTAAAGTCTCCAACGTAAACGGCTGGGTGATTCGGGCTAGGCAGGACCTCATTATCCCATGAGGCACTGGGAGGCTTATATACGTTGACGAGTTGAATAGTTCCAATAGTAATGGAGTCGTAGAAGGTCGAAGAGGCCGTATGGTAAACGTCTGCAAGACATGATTTGGCGTAGATGGCTCGGCCATGTTTAGGATGGAGATTATAGCATATTAAATCGAATACACTGATGGTGAATCGAGCAGCTTCATCGACTGCTATATGTGTTTCTTGTAGGCAGATAACATCTGCCTGATGCTGAATCGCCAAGTGACCAATAAGAACGCGTTTGGCAAAGGACAGCCTCTCAACACTAAGTTGGAGGACTCGAAGAGCAGGACCAACAGCTTGAAAGCTGGCAGGAGCTGCTTGTTGCTGGCTTTGAAAGTGACTGGGATCCATGTGGATTCAGTCGGCTAGGAAGGATCGTCAGTTTCCCCAATGAATGGGTACTCACGAGATGCACCACGGGAAGGTCGATCCAATGCATCCCAATGCATGGAATAAAGACTCGTCACCCGACCTGTGCTGGATTAGCACAGTCAACGGCCAAGCCTTTCCCGCTACGAGACAAGTTCTCAAGATCTTCCCGCACAGTCATCACCGCCCAGCTATCATCCACATTGGTCTCCAGCTCCCACTGATTCTGTGCTCGGAGAAACTAAGATGGAACTTTCGGAAAGCAAACTGGCGTCTGTTCAGTGATCTTACCAACAAATCTATTCCTGCAATTCCAATTAACTCTATCCCCTCTGAAGATTCCTACAGGCGCTTCCGCCAAGCCATCTTCAAAGCAGCTTCCCAAGCCATTCCTCATGGGAGACGTGCTAACTATACGCCTTGTCTTGATGCTGAATGCGAGCAACTACTAAAGCAGTATGATGAGTCAGGCGACCCAGATGTGGCTGACCATCTCATTGCCTCCCTAGATGCAGCACGCCAAGCCCGCTGGCAACAACTCACGGAAAGTCTGAACTTCACCCACTCAAGTAGGAAGGCCTGGAAGCTTCTTCACAGACTGGGTGCCGGTAGCCAACCCCCTCCCGTCTCCCATCCTCCTGTATCTCCAAACTCAGTGGCCAGTCACCTAACTCAAGTTGGACGTGCTAAGATCGACCCAGTCTGGAAAAGAGAAATTTCCCATGAATGGTCATCCCACTTCCGTTTATCTTGTCCATCTCCAAAAATCTCTCCCTTTACACTGTCTGAACTGGAAGACGCTTTGAAGAAGGTTAAACCGGGAACAGCTGCTGGCTATGATAACATCACCCCAGAACTCATTCTTAACCTGGGCCCCACAGCAAAGAAGTGGCTCGCTTCATTCCTGTCCCACATCTTGGAATCTGAGTCTATGCCCAAAGTTTGGCGTCGTGCGAAGATTATAGCGGTTTTGAAACCAAAGAAAGACCCAACACTGGCCGCCAGCTATAGACCAATTTCTCTCCACTCCATGTGTTACAAACTCCTTGAGAGGCTGCTTCTGTCACGTATTTCTCATCTTACAGAGAAATTCCTATCACCCGCCCAGGCTGGTTTCTGCCCAGGAAGATCTACCTGCGAACAAGCCCTGGCCTTCTCAACTTACATTGAAAATGGATTCCAGAAGAATTTAAAGACGGGTGCTGTCTTTGTTGATCTCACAGCAGCCTATGACACGGTCTGGCACCGTGGTCTCCTAGTCAAGATCTCAAGATGCCTGCCTCCATGGGTGACCAACACTATATTGTTTCTTCTCCAAAACAGAAGATTCCGGGTACATCTGGGTGACAAGTCTAGCAGATGGAGACTTGTCTCAAGTGGCTTCCCCCAGGGCTCTGTTCTGGCTCCTACGCTATTTAATATTTACATCAATGACCTCCCAGAAACTTCTTCAAGGAAGTTCATCTACGCTGATGACATCTGCTGTGCAACTCAGGCATCCAAGACATGTCTCTGATATCTGATTACTGTAAAAAATGGCGACTAATCCCTAGCACTGCAAAAACGGTATCATCTGTTTTCCATCTACACCATGCCTCAGCCTCGCTTGAGCTTAATGTGCAGCTTGGCGATACGAGAATCCAGCATGAAGCCCAGCCAGTCTATCTTGGCGTTATTCTTGATTGCACTCTGTCATTTCACAAACATCTCATAAAAACTGCAGCAAAGGTGGGCGCGAGGAATAACATCATTGCAAGACTGGCCAGCTCCTCATGGGGCACGAGCACTTCCACACTATGATCATCTTCTCTGGCATTATGCTATTCCACTACAGAATACTGTGCCCCAGTATGGTTCCGTAGGCCCCATGTCCACTTGGTTGATTCCAAATTATATTCCTCCATGAGGATAATTTCTGGAACCATCCGTTCCACCCCGGTTCCATGGCTGCCAGTTCTTAGCAACATCACCCCGCCAGATATTCGTCGGGATGCAGCATCGTCTAAGTTCATTTCCCACGTCTATGCTAGATCGGACCTGCCAATATACGCGGATATCTTCGCCCACCCTGTTCAACGCTTGATGTCTCGTCACCCAATCTGGTCCCCTACGCCTACACTGAACTTCTCTGTTCCAGTCTCTTGGAAACAGAGCTGGCAGTCAGCTGAGGTAAAGAACAAACACCTCATCACAGACCCCTGCAAGCGTCAACCCGGCTTTGACCTAGAACGTTATGATTGTTCTCTCCTCATTCCCTATCAAACAGGCCATGGCCGGTGCGCTGCTATGTTCCATCGCTGGGGATCCAGAGATGACCCAAACTGCCCCTGCGGCTACAGACTATGACCCACATAGTCAATGACTGCCACCTCTCCAGATTCAAAGGAGGTCTTGAAACTTTACATCAGGCTCAACCTGATGCTGTTGACTGGCTACGGAAGAAGGACAAATGCTAGAAGAAGAAGAAGAGATATTGGTCTGTAGTTTTCCTTTTATGTTGTGTTCCTATCTACTTTTGGTATCAGGGTGATGTTGGCTTCATAGAAGGTGGAAGGGAGTGTTCCTGTTTCTTCGATCTTATGGAAAAGCTTTAGAAGTATGGGTACTGTTTCCTGAAAGTTTTGTAGAATTCATTTGTGAAGCCATCTGGTCCAGGACTTTTGTTGTTGGGGAGATTCTTAATAAAGGATTCAATTTCTTTGTCTGTGATTGGTGCATTTAGGTTTTGTAGTTCTTCTTGGTTCAGTTTTTGAAGGGCATATGCTTCTAGGAATTCTTCCATTTCTTCCAGATTTTCTAGCTTGGTGGCGTAAAGTTCTTCATAGAAGTTTCACATGATTTTCTGGATTTCTGTGGTATCAGTTGCGATAGCTCCTCTATCGTTTACAATTCTATAAATTTGAATCTTCTCCTTTTTCTGTTTAGTGAGTCTGGCTAGGGATTTGTCAATCTTGTTTAATTTTTCAAAGAACCAACATTTGGCTTAATTGATCTTCTGTATGGTTCTCTTATTTTTGATGTTATTTATTTCTGCTCTAATTTTAGTGATTTCTGACCTTTTGGTTGCTTTAGGGTTACTTTGTTCCTGTTCCTCTAAGTCTTTAAGGTGTGCAGTAAGGTCATTTATTTGAGCTTTTTCTTGTTTTTTAATATGTGATTGTATGGCTATGAGTTTCCCTCTCAGTACTGTTTTACCTATGTCTCAAATATTTTGGTAGCTTGTGTCTTGATTTTCATTTGTTTCCAGGAACATTTGAATTTCTTGTTTGAGTGACTCTCTGACCCAGTGGTTCTTAAGCAGTATGTTGTTTAGTTTCCAAATTGTGTCTTTTAATAATTTTCTGTTTGTTGTTAAATGTTAGTTTTACTCCACTGTGGTCTGAGAAGATACTTGGGATGATTTCAGTGCTCTTGAATTTATTGAATCTGTCTTTGCGGCCTAACATTTGTTCTGTCCTTGAGTATGTGTTGTGTGGATTTGGAAAGAATGTGTATTCCAATTTTTTGGGGTGAAGAACTCTGAAAATGACCAAGAGGTCTAGTCTGTCCATCTCTTCATTTAATTCTCTTGTTTCTTTGTTGATTCTCTGCTTTGTTGATCTAAGTGTGAGAACAGGGTGTTAAAGTCTCCCACGATTATTGTATTACTATTGATGTATTTTTGAAGTTCTTTAAGTAGGTGCTTGATATATTTGGATGGTCCCTCATTGGGTGCATAGATGTTAATAACTGTTAAGTCTTCTTGGCTGATAGATCCTCTAATCATTATGTAATGACCTTGCCTATCTTTTATTACTTTATTTAATTTAAAATCTATTGTGTCAGAGATGAGAATGGCTGTTCCTGCCCTTTTTTGTGGTCCATTAGCCTGTAGGATAGTTTTCCATCCTTTCACTTTAAGTCTGTGTTTATCTTGTTGGGTCAAGTGGGATTCTTGCAAGCAGCATATGGTTGGGTTCTGTTTTCTGATCCATCCTCCCACTCTGTGCCTTTTGATGGTTGAGTTGAAGCCATTGACATTTATTGTTATTATGGATTTAATGTATTGTAGTGCCATTGTTCAACAAGTTTTTATTTGTTCTTATAGGTTGCAAGTATTATATTTATGTTATTATTTCTATGAGGTCTTTCAGAACATCTTTCAGAGCTGATTTTTGGTTATGGTTGCTTCCTTTAACTGTTGTTTGATTGGAGAAGTCTGCTGATAGTCTTATCGGTTTTCCCCTGTATGTGATTTTTTTGTTTTTCTCTTGCAGCTTTAGGGTCATTTCTTTATTCTTACTTCTTTTAATTGTAACTATGATGTGTCTTGGTGTCTTCAGGTCTGGATTGATTTTGTGTGGGACTCTCTGAGCCTCTTGAATCTTAATGTCCTTTCTATTGTTCAGGTCTGGAAAGTTTTCTTCTATAATTTCCTCTAAAATGTTCACTTCCCCTTCCTCTCTTTCTTCCTCTGGCAGCCAATTATACTAATGTAACTTCTTTTGAGATCATCCCATATGTCTCTGTTGTTGTTTTCAGTGTCTCTCAATCTTCTTTTGAGCTCTTTTACTTCTTTCTTAGTTTTCTCTAGCTCATCCTCTGTCTTGCTTATTCTGTTTTCTGCTTCTGCTAGTCTGCTTTCCCTTCCCTCAAATGCTTTCTTCATTTCAACTTTCAGTTCTCTGATTGCCTCAAGGTAGTTAGTATTTTCCTTGAGGGTTTCATCTGTTGTTTCCCTAATATTGCTAGCCCTTTCCTCCAAAGTTGTTTTCATTTCTGTGATTAATAAATTTATTATTGCTTTCATACTTTTCTTACTTATGGTTACTTCTGGCTGATTTGTAGTTTCTTCTGGATTCTTGTCTTCATTCTTTGTAGTAGCAGTTTTATTTGCTCTTGATCTACCCATTTTTAAAGTGTTTTTTATTTTTATGTTCTGTTGTTTCTCAGTTGTTGTGTTTTGTGTACAAGCCTTGCTATACTAAATATCTTTATGACAAATGCAATCACCATGCTCGTAAATTACAATAATAACTAAAGCAATGGCTGAAGCAGTTTAACCAATACCAGTTAGTCCCACAATGTCTCCAGTTAAAGAAACAATAGCAACCAAATCCAAATGAAAAAGAAAGAGAAAGGAAAAAAGGGATAGCAGGAATAGACAATTATGCAAATCTACTGTCCACTGTAAATTCTAGGGGTAGCAAGAGAAGAAAGGGAAGTAGAGCAGAGACACACTCAAAGAGAGTACACTCTGAGTCAGATTTCTTCTCTAAAATAGTTCACATATGAGAATCAGTGAATTCAGAAAGCAGAGGGAGGAGGAAGGAAGAAAGGAAGACGGGAAAAAAGAGAGAAAAGAAAAAATAAAAGAAGAAAACAGTAAAAAAAAAAGCAGTGACAGGAGAGTTTTTTTTTTTTATTTCTAATTGGCATGGAGGCAGGAAAAGGGTAAGAGTGGATAGAGGAGGAGGTATGAAGAGGGAGGCAAGTTTCTCTCACAATGAGTAAGACACCTTGTAGCCTAGCAATGGAAAGTATACTAAGAGTTAATTTTGGTTAACCTGGGGGGGGGGGCAAAGGGATATGTGTGTATATATAATAGTAATAATAAAATAGAGCAGAGTAAAAAGCTCAAGCAGTGGGTCTGCAGCTTGGACAGCTACCAGTTAGTACATGCACATTGAATCTAGACAACTGATTGAGAAAGAAAAAACAAAACAAAACAAACAAACAAAAAACTTCCAAGCAGTCCTTCCCAGCCTGTGTGAGGCCTGCTTCATCAGCTAATTGTCATTCCAATTGATCCTAAGTCCCTTACTCAGAAAAAAAAAAAGCCTAGGTATTTAGAAAGAAGCAGAGGAATGGCACCCCTGGTAAGCCAGGAAACTTGATAAAGAAAGGAGCTCAGTGGGGAGCCTGCTAGCAGGGTCTGGTTATGGGGAGAGGGGGGCTGAGAGAAATAATAAAACAAATTCCTTTCTTTTTGCTCTAATTTTTAACCTAAATAGAATTATAGTCACCTCCTTGGTCTCATGTTTAGAACGCCTCCTTGCTTCTCCTACTGAAGGCCAGGATCTCTAAGGCTTTCCAGCAGTTGTTGTCAGAACTCATTCTGGCAGCTGCTTTCCAGTCTTCATCTTGGATCCACCCCCCCCCCACTTTATTACTTTTAATGGCAAAATACATTCCTAGTGTAAGGCTATATCCCATGTTATAAATTCATCTATGAGTGTGTAAGCATGAGTTTTTGTTTTTTATTTTACAACTTTGGGCTATAACTAATAATTTTGTGAATAAACCAGTTTCTCTTGGGCATAGGTTCTTAATCCATTTGTCTGTATAGACTCTACTGTATTGTTTTAGACTCCATGTTAAAGTAAGTTTCTTGGTAAATTCCATATTTAAACTTTTACAAAATTAGGGGGCTGGGTGGTGGTGCTCCCCATTAAGCGCACAAAATACTTAGCACAAGAACACATGCAAGGATCAGGGTTTGAACCTCTGCTCCCCACCTGCAGGGGGAAGATTCACCAGTGGCAAAGCTAGGTTTCTTACATTCTCCTTCTCTACCCCTCCCATAAGTTTCTCTATGTTTTATCCAATAAAGTGGAAAAAATGTCCACCAGGAGCGGTGGATTCATAGTGTAAATGATTACCCTGGATGCAAACAAAATATTTTTATGAAATTACCAAACTTGTTTCCATAGTGACTGCACAGTTCTACGTTCTGCCCCACAGTTTATGAAGACTGCAAATTCTCCACATTTTTGTTAGACCTTTTATTGGCTGTCTTTTTTTTTTTTTGGCATTCTACTGGTATGAAGTGGTATCTTATTGTGGCTATTATTTGCAATTCCATAGAAACTAATAATATTGGTAATCAGTATTTTATGTGATTATGGATCATATGTATATCTTTGGGGATAAAGTGTCTATTTAAAATTTTTGTCCAACTTTGTTTGCCTTTTTATTGTTGAGTAACAGAAATTCTATATATAGTCCTCATAAGAAATGTGAATTGCAAATATATTCTTCTATTCTATTTACTATGTTTTTAGTTCATTTATTTATTCTGATCAAGTTTTAAAAAAATCAGAATCTATGTATCACCTCTTTCTCAAGAAGATTTGCATAATGGTAAACAAATATCAGCTTTTTTCATCTTTAAAATGATATTGCTATAACTGTTATATTGAGTTATGATCATTATTAAATTAGACAGTATTCCAATAATCTTAAATATTTTTCTTAAATTTTTTGCATATTTAGAAGAGTTCTGAAAATATAGTGAAAAAGAACACACTTATATAACCATCACATAGAAGAAACCCACTCCCTTTTTTGTCACTGCTTCTATAGATACTCAGTTCCTTGTATAAGTTAGTTGCATCATTACTTTCTTGGAAATTTGTGAATAATCTCTTTGGGGCTTAATACTTTTCTAAATGTTGTCAAATACTTTTTTTTCTTTATTAGGGGATTCATGGTTTGTAGTCAACAGTAAAATACAATAGTTTGTACATAGGTAACATTTCTCAGTTTTCCTGAAAGTTTTATAGAATTCGTTTGTGAAGCCATCTGGTCCAGGACTTTTGTTGTTGGGGAGGTTCTTAATAACGGTTTCAATTTCTTTGTCTGTGATTGGTGCATTTAGATTTTGTAGCTCTTCTTGGTTCAGTTTTGGAAGGGCATATGCTTCTAGGAATTGTTCCATTTCTTCCAGATTCTCTAGCTTGGTGGCGTATAGTTCTTTATGGAAGTTTCACAGGATTCTCTGGATTTCTGTGGTGTCAGTTGTGATATCTCCTCCATCGTTTACAATTCTATTAATTTGAGTCTTCTCTCTTTTTTGTTTGGTGAGACTGGCTAGGGGTTTGGCAATTTTGTTTAATTTTTCAAAGAACCAACATTTGGATTCATTGATCTTTTGTATGGTTCTTTTATTTTCGATGTTGTTTATTTCTGCTCTAACTTTAGTGATTTCTGTCCTTCTGGTTGCTTTAGGGTTCCTTTGTTCCTCTTCCTCTAAGTCCTTGAGTTGTGCAGTAAGGTCGTTCATTTGAGCTTCTTCTTGGTGTTTAATATGTGATTATATGGCTATAAGTTTCCCTCTCAGTACTGCTTTAGCTGTGTCCCAAATATTTTGATAGGTTGTGTCTTCATTTTCATTTGTTTCCAGGAACATTTGAATTTCCTGCTTGAGTGAATCTCTGACCCAGTGGTTCTTAAGGAGTATGTTGTTTAGTTTCCAAATTCTGTGACTTTTAATAATTTTCTGTTTGTTGTTAAATTTTAGTTTTACTCCACTGTGGTCTGAGAAGATACTTCGGATGATTTTGATGTTCTTGAATTTATTGATGCTGTCTTTGTGGCCTAACATGTGCTCTATCCTTGAGTATGTGTTATGTGGATTTGAAAATAAGGTGTATTCCTGTTTTTTGGGGTGAAGGACTCTGAAAATGTCCAAGAGGTCTAGTCTGTCAATCTCTTCATTCAATTTTCTTGTATCTTTGTTGGTTCTCTGCTTTGTTGATCTGTCTAAGTGTGAGAGTGGGGTATTGAAGTCTCCCACTATTATTGTATTACTATTGATGTATTTTTGAAATTCTTTTAGTAGGTGCTTGACGTATTTAGATGGTCCCTCATTGGGTGCATAGATGTTAATGATTGTTAAGTCTTCTTGGCTGATTGATCCTCTAATCACTATGTAATGTCCTTGTCTATCTTTTATTACTTTATTTAATTTAAAATCTATCATTTCTGGATGAGAATGGCTGTTCCTGCCCTGTTTTGTGGTCCGTGAGCCTGTATGATAGTTTTCCATCCTTTCACTTTACCTCTGTGTTTATCTTGTTGTGACAGATGGGATTCTTGCAAGCAGCATATGGTTGGGTTATGTTTTCTGATCCATCCCCCCATTCTGTGCCTTTTGATGGGTGAGTTGAAGCCATTGACATTTATTGTTATTATGGATTTAATGTATTGTAGTGCCATTGTTCAAAAAATTTTTTTTTGTTTGCTCTGATATATTACAAGTATTATAGTGATGTTCTTGATTAGAAGAGGTCTTTTAGAACCTCTTTCAGGGCCGGCTTGGTGATGGTTGCCTCCTTTAACTGTTGTTTGTCTAAGAAGGTTTTGATCCCTCCATCTAGTTTGAATGAAAGTCTAGCAGGATATATTATCCTTGGTTGAAACCCTTTTTCATTCAAGGCTCAATAGATATCTTTCCATTCTCTTCTGGCTTTTAGAGTCTGAGTGGAGAAGTCTGCAGATAATCTTATGGGTTTTCCCTTGTATGTGACTTTTTGTTTCTCTCTTGCAGCCTTTAGGATCCTTTCTTTATCCTTACTTTTTCTCATTGTGACTATGATGTGTCTTGGTGTCTGGGTTGATTCTGTTTGGTACTCTTTGGGCCTCTTGAATCTTGATGTCTTTTCTGTTATTCAGGTCTGGGAAGTTTTCTTCTATTATTTCCTCTAAATGTTTGCTTCCCCTTCCTCTCTTTCTTCCTCTGGCAGGCCAATTATACGAATGTTACTTCTTTTGATATCATCCCATATGTCTCTATTGTTGTTTTCAGTGTCTCTCAATCTCTTTTTAAGCTCTTTCACCTCTTTCTTCATTTTCTCTAACTCATCCTCTGTCTAACTAATTCTGTTTTCTGCTTCTGTTAGTCTGTTTTCCCTTGCCTCAGCTTCTTTCTTCATTATAGCTATTTCAGCTTTCAGTTCTCTAATTGCCTCAAGATAATAAGTATTTTCCTTGGGGGTCTCAACTGTTGTTTCCCTAATACTGCCATTCCTTTCCTCCAATGTTGTTTTCATTTCTGTGATTAATAAGTTTATTATTGCTTGCATACTTTTCTTATCTATGGTTACTTCTGGCTGATTTGTAGTTTCTTCTGGGCTCTTGTCTTCATTCATTGGAGTAGCAGTTTTATTTGTTTTTGATCTACCCATTTTTTTGATTTATGTGTTTCTTTTTTTATGCTCTGTTGTTCCTCAGTTGTTGTGTCTTGAGTACATGCAACGCTGTACTAAATACCTGTATGACAATTGCACTCACCAACCTCAGGAATTACAGTAGCAACTGAAGCAAGTATTGAAGCAGTTTAATCGTTACCAGTTAGCCAAACAATTTCTCCAGTCCGTGAAAAAATAGTAACCAAATTCCAGTGAAGAAGAAAGAGAAAAGAAAGAAGGGATAGCAAGAAAAGAAAGTTATGCAATTCTACTATCAGCTGTATATTCTAGGGGTAACAAGAAGGGAAAGGGAAGTAGAACAGAGATACACACATAGAGAGTCCACTCTGAGTCAAATTTCTTCCCCAAAATAATTCACAAATTCAGAAAGGCAAAGAAGAAGGAAGGAAGAAGTGTATGACAAGATAAAAAAAAAGATAAAAGAGACAAAAGAGAGAAAAGAGAAAAGATAAGAAAAAGAGCTGTAATTAAAGAGCAGTGAAAGAAAAGTTTTTTTTGATTACTTTATTTTTAATTTAATTTAATTTAATTTAATTTTTTTAATTAGCTAGGAGGAGGATGGAGGGGAGAGTCTGTAGAGGAGGTAGGAGTAACGAGACAAGTTCCTCCCACAATAGATAAGATGCCTACTACCCTATCAATGAAAGATACCCTAAGAGTTAATTCTGATCAACCTAAAGGGGGGGAAGATATATGCCTTTATATAATATTAATAATAAAATAGATCAGGGTAAAAAAAAAAACCCTCTCCCAGATTACCTCAAACCTCATGATCAGAGGCAGCTGATTGTTAAGAAAGAGAAAAGAAAAAAAAAAAAAACCTCAGGACTAGACAAGGATAGCTGAAATAGACAGTTATACAAATCTACTATCCACTGTATATTCTAGGGGTATCTAAAGGAGGAAGGGAAGTTGAGCAGAAAGAGTCCACTCTGAGTCAGAATTCTTCCCCAAAATAATTCCCAAATGTGTATCAGTGAATTCAAAAAAGCACACTGTTTGGTGG
This sequence comes from Erinaceus europaeus, assembly GCF_950295315.1. NCBI lineage: Eukaryota > Metazoa > Chordata > Mammalia > Eulipotyphla > Erinaceidae > Erinaceus > Erinaceus europaeus. The sequence continues at coordinate 52,515,466 of NC_080171.1, forward strand.
TGTGGGGGATGGGGGCTGTGGCTTTGGAAGCTGTAGGATTAAGGAAGAAAGGATGACAAGAATGAGAAAAAGAAAAAAAAAGAGAGAGAGAAAAAAGAAAAAGATAAGAAAAAGAACAGTCATAAAAGAGCGGTGAAAGGAGTTTTTTAATTTATTTATTTTTAGTTATTTAATTAGCTATGTGGCGTGAGGTGGGGGGGGGTTGGCTACTTAGAAAGAAAAAAGGCCAGAGGTTTCAGAAGGGTATAGACTTAGAATGAATGATACTCTCTGGTGGGACAGGAATCTTGGTAAAGAAAGAAGCTCAGCAGGGGAGCCTGCTAGGAGCTGGTCCCCAGGGACTGGTTATGGGGTGGAGGGGTTGTGCTTAATAATTTAAAAGGAAAAAATGTTTTGTTCCCTTTTTTTATACTCTATTTTTTAACCCAAATTAAGTTATAGTCACCTCCTTGGTGTCACCGCTAGGACCCCTTATTGACTGGCCTACTAAAGGCAGAAAATCCTACCGTTTCCAGAAGATGTGGTCAGAGCTCAAGCCACTAGCAGCTTCTCAGTCCACTATCTTCTGGGAACTCCCCCATTTCTCAGTTTTCCACATAACAGTTCAATCCCCACTAGGTCCTCCTCTTTTATCACATTCTAGCACCTGAACCCATCCCCTCACCCCAGCCCATAGTCTTACTTTAGTCAATACACCAACTCTAGTTGTGCTTTGTGTTTTCCCTTCTGTTCTTATTTCTCAACTTATGTCTATAAGTGAGATCATCCCATATCAAACCTTCTCTTTCTAGCTTATCTCAAGTATCATGATTCATTCAAGCTTCATCCAAGATGAGGTGACGAAGGTGATTTCTACTCAGCTATTACCATTTGTAATAGCTGAGTAGCATTTCATTGTGTATATAGACCACTTACTCAGCTACTCATCTGTTGTTGAATATCTGGGTTGCTTCCAGGTTTTGACTATTACAAATTGTACTGCTATGTACATAGGTATACACAGATCTTTTTAGATAGGTATGTTTGGTTACTTAGGATACATCCCCAGTAGAGGAATTGCAGGGTGATAGGGTAGATTCACTTCTAGACTTCAGAGAGTTCTCCAGACTGCTCTCCACAGGGGCTGGGCCAATTTACATACCCACCAGCAGTGCAGTAGGGTTCATTTGTTCCCAAGGGATACTCTTTAGCATCATTTTTGTCTTCCTGTGTTGTAATCATCTGTTCACTAGCCTGTCTCCTCTATTTGTGGTTGTATCAATCACAAATAGCATAGTATCCCCTGCTTGTTGCAGGCATTCAATGAATACTTGGGGAATAAAATCAACTAAGTTTATTTTGAGACTGCTGAGAGAAAAACCAATTTCAATTTACTTCTACTATATTTTAGAAAATTGTAAACAGTGACACTTTGGTAGAATGATATAGAAATGGAAGATGACTGGTAAACCCAAACTGGTAAATGGGGTAAATTTAATAGTAAACAGTAATCTAAATGACTCTTCATAGGTTTAAATTAGTTATCTTTGAAAAACATGTCCGTAGTTATACTTCTGGATGCAAAAATTGCAAGGTGAAAATCCAAACTGTGATAAATAATTGCAGTGTGAGAAGATAGAAGTAAGATATTTCGGTGTATTATTAGCAGTGTGCACAATCAGAGCTAGTGTGTCTTTTGCTGTTGTGGTTGGAGAAAGCAGAAAGTGACAAAGGAGATATTTTAAACCATGTCTATCAAGGTGCAGTGCAGTCATCAGGAGTGCATCTAGGGTCAGTAGAGGATAGCTTTCCAGTGCATAACCAGGGATAATTGTTAATAATGGGTGACACATGGTGCAGCTGTAAGGGTTTTGTGCCAGGCAGTGTGAGGAAATGAGAAGGCCATGAAGAGAAGTCCAAGTTGCTAGTGGGAAGAAAGCAGGCGAGGAAGCCTTTTCCTTCACAAGGTAGAGAAATCACTTTGTGATTCACTATCTAGACTGCCAAGTGGATTTTACTGTACTACATCTTGGAGAATATTTTTTGATATAACGGCAATGCATAATGGGTGTGTGTATGTGCTAATCAAGTGGAAGTGGATTGCACACACACACACATACACACACACACACACACACACACACACACACACACACACACGCTATAAAAACTGTAATAGAAGGATAATGCAAACATTTTCAACAGAGCCAAAATGTTCCTCTAGCTTGGTGGGCTTGAAAATGAATTAGAGGTTTGGAATGTGGTATGTAGAAGGTTTTCATGTGTTGTCATCTTTGTTTTAAGCAGTCTTTGCTGTTAGTGCCGAGGTCAGTGACCTGGGGACTGGGTGGGGACTGGGTAGGGAGAAAGGAGAGATGTATGTCAACTTGGCTATATATTTAGAGTCAGAAATGGTTAGTGGGAAACCATCCAGGGTCTTAGTAGTAGTGTTTAAAATTAGGACTTCAGGTATACCATCTATTTATTTTCTTTTTCTCCCCTCTACTTAGCAGGAACCTTGTTTAAGATCCTGCATGTATCTATGGCAATAATATGGCCATGCATTGTATTAATATTAGACTTTATTTAAAATTAGACTTGCATCGAAGAGGCATTGGTAAATAAATTGGGGTTCAGTATGTAACTATTAGCTACTTCCTTATGCTTCAATAATACTTGCTTTAAAACTGCTTAAGTTCAATTAAGTTTTGTTTCTGATAGATGACTAAATAAAATTATCAAGTATTGTCTGCCACTAGAGAGTTTCAGTTAGATTGAAATTACATATACATGAAAACTCTAGGATTCTGTATAAATTCTGAGACAATTTCATTTTAGTAGGAAATCATGGAAAATCAGAAAATTCATTTACATTTCCTTTGATCAGTGATTATAAACACAGTGCTAGCAATAGTATTTTTGTCTTCTGTGTTCATAGAAACAGTTTCAATTTGCCAATTTTAACTTGAAATATATACTAATAACATGGCACATGATTTACCATGTGCTATGAGGTAGAGGATTACTAGGATTCTGAAAATTTACAAATATCAGCATCTTTTTCTTCTTAAAAAATATTTATTGATTGAGTTAGGGAGAAAGAATAATGGTTATGCAACAGACTTTCATGCCTGAGACTCTGAGGTTCAATCCCTAGCACCACTATAAGCTAGAGCTGAGCAATATTCTGTTTCTCTCTGTGTATATCTCTGTCTCTCATTAAAATAAAATATTAACAAGATTTATTTATTAATGAAAGGGAGTAGGGGGGGCGCGGAACATCAGTTTGACATATATACCAGCGATCAAATTTGAGACATCATCTTGAGACTCTAATACTTTATCCCCTGCACCATTTTTTTTGAGCCTTGAGGATCCTTTTACCCCTCCCAAGGTCCCAGGGCATATTTTCCCTTTTCTACACTGCAACAGCAAAACACTGAGAAAGCTAGAAAAATTTAGACCAGGGGGTAACCCTAACATATAGATAACCAGAACAAAGAGTAATAGAAGGCTTTCCTCTTATGAACTTTATTAAAAGAAAATTTAGGTATAAAATGATTTTTAAAGTATACTTCCTATGTACAGGAGTAAAAACAGAGATGATTTATAAAGTTCTCTACAAAACAGACCACATATACATTAAATTTATAAGTACATCTTTCTTAATAATGTGCTAGATTTTCTTATTTTAATAACATTATTTTACCAGTGATATAATCTGTTTTATATTTCTGTCTAGAGAAGAATAAACTCTGATAAACCTAGCATAATATTATAATTAAAGGAGACAAAAGAATTACCTGATATATATAACTTTCTGAACACAGTTCTTACTGATGTTAGCTCTGCAATTTTAAAATCCTCCTTGGGGACTAAATTTGTTTTCTTGTAGCTTAGATTATCATAAAAGTGAAATTCCAATCATAGAGCTAGAGGGGAATTTGTGAGAATTTTTATTCTATATCCTTTAAATATTGAGAACATTATAATCAGGAGCAGGGTATGGCTTATTAGAATAGAACTGGGACTGGACACAAGTACTCTGAATGCACTTGAGTAACCCATGGAGACTTCGTCTTATTTTCTTTCCTTGTAATCTTTGCAGCCTTATTCTTCTTTTGCAAGTTGTGTATATTTTGTTTTATTTTATCCATACATAGATAAGTGGTAGGGTCCCGAACATTGTAATATAAGGATAAATAACACCTAAATTTTGATATGTGAGTGTTTAAATCATACACACATTTAAGTAACAAGATCTTCAAACACATCATACCCAGAAAAACATTTGTCCTCAGTATAAACTAAGCAGTTTGCGAGGGAGGTTGGATGATTATTAAGGTTCTTTCAGCATTGAGTTCTGTAATTTGGACTCAGACCTACAGAATGACTAGCGCACTGGGAGCTGGTGTGCATCTCTCAGTAAGAAAAAGCTTGAACTCAGGAAATCTTTTGTGTGTCCCATGGGAAGCAAGGAGAGCAAAGAATACACACACACACACACACACACACACACACACACACACACACACACACACTAGGAGACACTGCGATACTGTTCTCGTCCACCACTGTTATTCTGAGTTGTTCATTGCCAACCCATTTTACTTTTTTATACGTAAAGATACTGAATAGCATTTTTTTTTCCAGAATGGAAGTTTTACAAGTGTAGTGATTTTTAAAAATTTTATAGCCAGTTTATTGTTTTTCCACCTAAATTACATAATATTGGTAAATAAAAGCTACTTCCTTATTAAAGCAATTGCTCTTTTAAAAATTATTTTATTGAGAAATTACTGGTTTACAGTTCAGTTGTTGATACACGGGTACAATTTTTCATCTCCCTGTAATAAATATTTTGAAAACACTCTAACCTCAATATATGTCCTTTTCTACCATCATGCACTAGGACCCCATGAAGCCACTTCCATCCCTTTCTCCACCACAGTCCTTTGGGTCAATACACCACAACTAGTCCAGTTTCACCTTTTGTCTTCCCTTTCTGCCCTTATTTCTTAAGTGTAAAAACAACATAACATGTCTTGCATTTGATGGGAGTAAAACCCATTCTCTTTGTACGTTACAGGACTCTGGCTCAGAGAATAGTGTAGGACCCAACTTCTTGTGAAAGTTGCTACCTATTGCTAACTTCTTGCAATCACAAAAACCTCCACAGCTTTTCTTTCTTTTTCTTCCACAAGCCCTCCTTCTGCCTCTTTAGTTGTGTCCTTACCATGTGCAACTTCTTTTGGAAGAATTAGAAGTTTGGTGGGCATCAAGCCTCTTTTACTTTTGGGCATTTTCATGAAACAAAGAAAGGAGGGATGAGGCAGTGCACATCTAATTAAGTCCACATTACTATGTGCAAGAACCTAGGGTCAGCCATGTCCACCCCTCCTCCCATCTCCATCTGCAGGGGGAAGGCCTCACAAGCCACGAAACAATGCTATAGGTGTCTCTCTGTCTCTCTTGCCCTTTATCCTCATCCCCCCTCAGTTTTTCTCTATCCTATCAAATTAAAAAGGTTTTAAGAAAAAAAATGAAGAAAGAGCTATTTAATGGATAACACACCTAAATCAATATCTAAGGGATAACTACAATTGCATTCTCTTACTTTGCACATGATATCCTTGATCCTTTTAACCAGATGTCAAGCTGCCATGTCTTATGAAAAGCTGACCAATTGTATATCCATATTTGTTCTGCCTTCTGGGTAGAATTGGGCCGACAGGGAATGAAATAGAACATTCATTCAGCTTTCAAGTAAGAGTCAAGGCTTGAGTAGGTTCAATTGTACAATTTCTTCTATTTGACAATTTATCTCTACAGAGGGAAACTAGCTAGTTTCCTTTTTCTTTTATTTATTTATTCATTTATTTTTTGCTTTAAGAGAAATTCAGTATTTCAGATGGTCAGGGAGATATTAAGTTATTTATAGTAAGCTAAAAACATAAACTACTAAATATTTAAGAGCCAATATTACCACCAGACATGTAAAAAACTGTCTTCTTCCGACAGACGGTGGTCACCTACAAATCCCTTAGGCTACAGTGAACTGATGACTTCTCTGATTAAACCTTCACCTGTGAGCAGAGCAACCCTCATAGGGGCTGTCCTCTATGGTTTGGCAGTGGATGTATCCATCACCAGCTTTTATTATTTTTTAAAATTTATTTATAAAAAGGAAACATTGACAAAACCATAGGATAAGAGGGGTACAGCTTCACACAATTTCCACCACCAGACCTCCGTATACCAACCCCTCCCCTGATAGCTTTCCTACTCTTTAGCCCTCTGGGAGTATGGAACCAAGATCATTGTGGGATGAAGAAGGTTGAAGGTCTGGCTTCTGTAATTTCTTCCCCGCTGAACATGGATGTTGATAGGTCAATCCATACTATCCTGTCTCTCTCTTTCCCTAGTGGAGAAGTGATCTGGGGAAGCAGAGCTCCAAGGCACATTGGTGGGGTTGTCTGTCCAGGGAAGTCTGATCGCATCCTGTTAGCATCTGGAACCTAGTGGCTGAAAAGAGAGTTAATATACAAAGCTAAACAAACTGTTGGGCAATTATGGACCTAAAGACTAGAATAGTGCAGGTGAAGCATTGGGGGGTCCTCCATTTTGTAGATAGCTAGTAGGCATATTTTAGTTATATTTCAAAGGGCCTGTAGCTATACTAGTGTTTTGTTGTTGTTATTGTTGTTGTGTTTTGCCTGAGCCTGAAATCTGATATGCAGGTGAGTACTAATTATTGTCTGGGGAGATGATGTCATGGCTGGGAAAAGGACCAGAAAGCTGGATCAGGGAATAAAGTAGCTTCCTAATATGGGAAAGGGGTATAAATATTACTGTAAACCCCATCAATTTGATGTGATCTGGGGCCCATAATTAGCTTAGGAGCCTGTGTGACCTCTACATCCCTCTAGATCTGAGCTCACATTCTGTGGTCATGAGTAGGAACATTCCATGCTGCCCCAGTATCGACCCATCTTCCTTAGGTGTAGCATAGAGTATGTTGTCCAGCCTCCCTTTGGAGGATGGACCATTCTCTACCATTGTTGATTCAGGTTGAGGGAAGGTCCTTTGGGGCCCACAAAGGGGTCTATTTTGTTGTTCCTTATAGAGATGACCAGAAACAATGGAGAGAGGGATTTATTTGAGGTCTTGGCCCATCAAGTCTATTTGGAGACTCAGGACTCCCCGATTAGGGCCCCAGCATCACCAGCTTTTCTAGACACTCTTGGAAAGTGGCTGCTGTTTCTGTATAAGTACCTTGCACTAACAGATTGTGCCACTGGAGCTCGATGGCTGCTGTGTCTGACTTGTGGTTTTACTCAGTTACATTCAGAAACAAAAACCTGGGTGGCCTGGAATCATGTAAAGAATAACCTGGAAGCACCAAGAGCATGTTGACAAGCCAGAGAAATTAATGCCTCCAAGGTGTAAACAATTACAGAACTATAAAATGATTTAGAAAGAGAGCTCAATTTGGCAGCCTTCTGCCTCCAGAAAGATAGCATTTGCTTCCAAATCCTATCTTCTCCTCTTAGTCCCATTCTACATAAGGCCTACCTATTGTACTTTGTTATTTTGACTAATTTAAAGAAGGTTTGTGATTTTTCTTTAACTTCCCCTCTCATATGTGTATGTAGTAGGTCATTTGTGGTGGGGAGGAAGGTTATGGCAATAAAATTCAATATGATTCTGATATGTCAGTGGAAAACTTGTCTTTGAATAGTAATGCTCTAAATATAGCTAACATCTCCAGGAACATGACTCCCAACGTTGTTGAATAAAAGTTGTATGAATTTTTGAGGGGTTCTGAGACACAGTTGTGGTTCCAATTTATGAGGACTTCTTTGAAAAAAATCAGTCTGCTGGCCTTTGGGCATTAAAGGACTTGGGAGCTTAGTGGAAATGAGTCATGGGGTCTTTTCCTTTTCTTTCTTCTCCCAAGATTATTCTTTACTTGCAGTTCACTCTCCCAGTCCTGCTCTACGTTCTCTCATTTATTCTTATATGCCCCTACATGTGGGTGATTGTGGTCAATAGAAAGAATAACCATCACCTCATTTTTCCCCTTTATGTTCTTTCCTGAGGAATTTCCTGTGTTATCAGATTTAGGATGGTAACATATGAATAAATAAAATGCAATAGAAAATCTATTGGCTTGAGTTTTAAAAAGCCTTTTCCCCCCAATTCTGTTATCTCACTTGCCTGAGATGTTGATTCTCCCTCTTAAAAAGAATAGGGGAGATTTTATGGCCATATTGAAATCTTCAGGAGGAAAATATCGATAGATGTTCTCAACTTGAGACTTTCATATTTTCACTTCAGTGACATTTTCTGTCACCCAAACTCTTTCTGTCTACTAAGCCTCAGTCATTGTGTGTATGTGTGTGTACGCTATTGCGATCATGACCTATCCTTCCTTTTATGAAATCACAATTTCTAGACACCTATGTTTTTATGATCTAAGTTTTTATGATCTTTTATAATAAATCCTTTATCACCTGTAACCTATCAGTCAACCAAGCTGCCACATTAAACACACACACACACACACACACACACACACACACACAAAATAACCTAGGTGTTTATTTCTTCTGTGTGTTTTTATATGTGCAAATGTACCTAATACAAGTTGTATGACTTTTAACTTGATTTATGTATTATATTTGTTGCCATTAAGTATATTCTCACTACTCACTGACCATCTACAGAACTTGTCTATTATTCCAAACTGAATTTCTGTTTCTTTAAAGAATATCTTCGTGTTTACTCTTAAATGGCATGTTAGTATATCTAAGAGTGAGCAAAATCACTTCCTCAAGATCATCTACCATGGTTGCTGAACTTGGTGCACATCATAGAGCATACACTTCTTTAAGGGAATTCTGCCTTTGAAATCTCAGCCACTACATGGGTGCTCTCATATGGAAGAAGCTTCAAGAGTGCTGGAGTAGTGCTGTGGTATGTCTTTTTCTCTCTGTGTCTCTCCCTCTCTTGTCATTCAGTCCTTTTTAAAAAGTTTTATTTTTAAAAAGGAAACACTGAAAAAAACATAGGTTAAGAGGGGTACAACTCCACACAATTCCCACCACCAGAACTCCCCTTCCCTCCCCTGATAGCTTTCCTACTCTTTAGACACATTGGTGGATTTTGTCTGTACAGGGATGTCCGGTTGGCATCATGTTAGCATCTGGAACCTGGTGGCTGATTTCAGTCCCTTTTTAAGAGAGATATACAGAGTGAAAGTGAGAGAGGGGGACAGACTACTTGGAGTGATGGATTATGTTGGTATGAATCCACAGTTGTAAATCTTATAGCACCTGAAAAATTAAAAAAAAAACAACAACACTTTTTTGACAGCCTACATAAGAGAAATAGGGGAACCATAATCTAGACAGATTAAAGACTTCCATTTTCCAATTCCTAGATTATACTACCACTCTCCTATATGGCTTATATATGTCAGACTCATCCAACTTCTCATCTGCCACATGTATTTTTTTATTTTTTGCACTATCTTAAAAATAATTTTACTAAAGATATAATTTTCTTGTTCTTAATCTTCATATATGTATATATAATATTTTAATATACACCCATTCATGTCTAAATTCTTTTGCTTAAAATAACATCATAGGATCCACTCATGTTGTTTTATTAGTGGTTCTTCCTTTTCATTGCTGAGTAGTGTCCCACAGTTTGAATAGAGAGAGTTTACCCACTCTCCTATTGATGGGCACTTGAATTGTCTCCAGGCTTTTGTGAACCAGACTTCTCTGAATATTTATTAGTGATTAATATGATTCACAAGATTATAAAATCATAGGGATAAAATTCCACATTATCCCCACCACCAACATTCTCTGCCCTCCCTCACCACAGGTGATTTCCACAGTTCTTACAAAGCCCTAGATATAGTTTGACTACTTTTCTTTTTTCTTTTTTTGATATTTCATTTATTTCAGTTATCTAAATTCCACAAGTAAACAGAACCACTCAGTAGCTGTCTTTCACCTCCTTCCTTCATTAAGCATAATCACTTCAAAAATATGTATTATTATAAATTGAAACTACTTGCTCTCTTTTATTTCATCCCATGCTCAGAGTCTGGAAGGTTTACAGTCACATCTCACTGAAATACCCAGTCATTTCCTACCATTTTTTTTTTTGCTGTCCTCTGTTATTGCAGGCTAGTGTCCAATACCCCCCATCCCCAACCTCCCACACCATTGTTTGTGGTCGTGGCATATTTATTTTCTTATTTTCTGTTGCTTTATAATCCAGTTAATTCAGGAATTTACCTAGAGATCTAGGGTTTGCTTATATCCCAAGATTACAGATATATAATAGGATGTAGATTCTTGCCCAGAGTGCACTGGTAGACAAATGCTGGGCTAAAGAAACTATAGGACATGTATTTGGTGGAATATTGTGCTACAATTAAAAAATAAAAAGATGGTATTTTGATAAAATAGGTGGAACTTGAAGTGATTATGCTTAGTGAAGAAGTAAGGAAGTAAAAGATAGATACTGGGTCATTTCACTCATATGTTCCCTAAAAAAAATTGAAATATTTAAACTTAAGATGTATAACCAAACTGAAAAATGTCTCTAATCATTTGTGAGAACTATGGTTGTTATAGCTAAGCGGTAAGGAGGGAAGCACAGAGCTATGGTGGTAGGTATGGTGTGGAGCTATACCTCTTTAATTTTTTTATCTTGCAAACAATTCAAAATATCAAATATAATTTTTAAAGGAAGTATGGAATCAATATGCAGTAAGATAGGGATCAAAAACTGTAGGAGGGACCATCTCAGTCAGCTTTGCTCTAATTCTCGAAAGCTGTGGTCACCACTCCTCAAACATGTATTTTTTAAATATTTTATTTATTTATTTATTAAGAAGAAAGACAGAATGAAAGAGAAAGAACCAGACATGACTCTGGTAGATGTGCCTGGTAGGTATTGAACTCAGGACCTCACACTTGAGAGTGCAAGTGTTTCATCCACTGTGCCATCTCCTGGACCACAAACATGTATCTCTAACTACCAGTGTCATTAGGCTGTGTGAGTCAGGGTCTGAGATAAACCACTTAATAGACAGTTTTGGGAGTCAAGCCATAGCACAGTGGGTTAAGCACATGTGGTGCAAAGTGCAAGCACTGGCGTCAGTATCCCAGTTCGAGCCCCCTGGGTCCCCACCTGCAGGGGAGTTGCTTCACAAGTGATGAAGTAGGTCTGCAGGTGTCTATCTTTCTCTCCCCCTCTCTGTCTTCCCCTCCTCTCTCCATTTCTCTCTATCTTATCAACAACAATGACATCAATAACAATAATAATAATAACTACAACAATAAAACAAGGGCAACAAAAGGGAATAAATAAATATTAAAAATAGACAGTTTAATTGAGTTCTCATATTTCTCAAATTGAATAAAGTTCTTGGATCAGTGATCTTCAATACTGCCTACACACACAAACACTTATTATTTTTTACCAAAGCACTGCTCAGCTCTGGCTTATGGTGGTGTGGTGATGGGGTGGGGGGATTGAATCTGGGACTTTGGAGTCTCAAGCATGAGAGTCTCTTTGCATAACCATTATACTGTCTACCCCCACCCAATATCATTTAGGGTGCTGTTAAAATTACTGATGTTTAGTATTGATGCTAATTGTGTTGCTCTGGGATGAGACTCAGAAGTGTCAGTATACTCATATGCATGTAACCACATTAATATGGGTTCAAAACAAACAAACTCTGACTCCGGGTTCTCAACCCTAGATGTGGGTGAAAAGCACTTGTGAATATTTATTAATAAGTATATATATATATATATATATATATATCACAATTTCTTAAATTATTTTAATGGTTAACTAGATTTAAGAGCATGGACTTAGCCAGATGCAGTATGTATTTGATCTGATTTAGCAAGCACATTTTTTTATTCATTAATAAAAAGACATTTGTTGGCAGGGTGGCATGTTGGAAATTTCTGGAAGAAAATGGAACAGTGCTAAAAATATTTTATTGTTGAATATTAAAGAATGAAAATAGGACATGCAATTCTTTAAGTAGTCTACATTTACACAATATTATATGAAAAATGCTCCCTCCCATTTAGTTATGCTTTTGCAAGTCCAATTTGGCACAATATGGTTCTGATCATTTAATGGGATCTTCACATATGGAACTAAGTATCCACAGTGAAAGGAAATAGTACCATGATCCAGAAGTTATTAGGATAAAGACTTGTAAACACTCTGAATATCGGAATTAACAAGGACAACCAGTGTGCTGCTATTCAGTTGAACTTCTACAGAGGCAAGTTTGTCTTTGCCTGTCCTAGGTGTCATTTGAGTCTTGCCATTAAGTTGATGTCTTTGAAGGACTGCCATTCTCTTTTATTTTTACTTCATTTTCAATTCTGACTATTGACAAAGGGTGGGGATGAAAGTAGAGATTGACTTTGCATTAAGAAAGAGGCCCGGAGAGTCCAGAGTCTCTAAGGGCCACTTAAAAAAGTGCAGTTATATAATTTGTTGAGGTGAGTTAAGTGGCAATCATCCTGATGTTTGACATTTATAAATTTTCCCACAGTGAAGTCCATTTAATTCAAGTTCACATTTGACACTAGAAATACTGTTCTATCTAATGAACTCAGAACTTAGTGGGTGTGGTGAGTTTCTTTCTTTCCTTCCTTAAAGTAAATAAACAGACTTAGAATTACATAATATAGGGAGATTATTTCACTAGGAAAATGAAGTCTAATCAGCTAAAATCGTTCTTTGCTTTTCAGAGTAGGGAATAAAGTGACAGGGTTTGTTATGTAGACAAATAAACTCTTTAGCAGAGATTGCAACAGCATCAGCTTATTGGAAGCAACCAGAACAATTAAACATGCCTCAGTTATAGCTTCAAAACCTATAAGAGAGATAGTATCAGTAAAAAAAAAATCATGCTATGGGGGCTGGGCAGTGGCGCACCCAGGTAAGCACATATAGTTCTATGTGCAAGGACCCACAAAAGAATCTGGGTTCAAGTCTTCAGCTCTTCACCTGCAGGAGGTGCTTCACAAACGATGAAAGTGTCTATCTTTCTCCCTATCACCACTCCCCCCCCCAATTTTTCTCTGTTCTATCCAATAAAGATAAATAAATATTTAAGAAAAAAATGACCGCCAGGAGCAGTGGATTTGTAGTGCTGGCACCAAACCCCAGTGATAAAACTGGATGCAAAAAAAAAAAAAAAGGCATGCTACTATTTAATTTAATTAATTACAGTGGTCTCTTGTTCAAAGTCATAAACAGATAAGGAAATAATGAAATAATGATGATACAACCAGCAAGAAAGCTCACTTGAATAGTGTGCTTACTTTGTCCTGGACACAGATGAGGTTCAAACCTGGCTCCCACTGCTAGGAAGGAAGTCTCAGTGCTATGCTATACTTCTCTTTGTCTCTCTATCTCTCTCTATTTATCTTCAAAAACTGACCCAGAGCAGTGAATCCCTAGTGATGATGTAAACAACAACAAAATAAATAAGTCTGATTTACCTTTCAGTGCCATCTCTGGTAACACCTGGTTTTCATCTGTAGTGATTCACCATTTTTACTATCTAAGTAGTATTCTACTGTGTCTATATGTCTATATACCATAGAGTTGATCTTTATGTATATCAGAACTCTGGTGGTAGGAATGGTGTGGATTTAAACCCATCGACATTAAATTATGTAATATAAAAAAGAAAAAATGGGAGAAGTATCAAGGAAGAAATGATAACTCATTAAAAGAATGAAAGGTCTATATTCAGGGTAAAGAGGAAGAGGCATAAAAGTATGGAGAACACTTGGAAAGAACGTACTTGAGCTTGTTTGTAGCAGGGGATCCATAATACTAGAGCGGGTGAGAGAGACTGATATAAGAATAAAAGGAGTGGGTGGGAGGGATGGGTCACAGTCTTTTGGTGGTGGGAATGGTGTTTATGTACACTCCTAGTAAAATGTAGACATATAAATCACTAGTTAATTAATATGAGAGGGGGAAAATTAATTGTATGTCTCAAAGTTGTTCAAAACACAAACTGAATCTTTTCAATATATAGGCTATGTAATTGATATGCATACTCTCTCAAAAGCCTAGACCAAGTAGATCAGAAGCAACCAATAGCACAGCTATATACAAAATACTGGGTACTGTACAGCAAACCATAACAAAAGGACTTTTCAAAGTTAACCCAATTACCAAATAATGTGATGGTAATATTAACTATCGATTGTCTTTTGGAACCCTAAGACAGCAGGAACCTCACATCTCCAGTATAGAGCCTCTACTTCCCCCAGTCCTGTAACCCTTGCATACGGCCCACTTTCCCGTATGCTTCTCCCAATCCATATCAAATAATATTGCATCTGCCGACCACAACCTAACCAACACAATGATTGCCACCTCAACATGCTTCACTTCAGACTGTGTCCAGAGATTTTACGTGTGGAATGACAACCCTTCAGCTTCATTACTTGGGTGAGACCTTTCCTTTCATAGTATACTCTAATTCCATCTAGGGTGGTTCACTTTTTTTTTTATTAAAAAATTATTTATAAAAAGGAAACACAGACAAAAGCCAAGGATAAGAGTGGTACAACTTTTGCACAATTCCTACGACCAGAACTCCATATCCCATCCCCTCCCCTGATAACTTTCCTATTCTTTTTTTTTTATTTAAGAAAGGGTTAATTAACAAAACCATAGGGTAGGAGGGGTACAACTCCACACAATTCCCACCACCCAATCTCCATATCCAACCCCCTCCTCTGATAGCTTTCCCATTCTCTATCCCTCTGGGAGCAATGGACCCAGGGTCATTGTGGGTTGCAGAAGGTAGAAGGTCTGGCTTCTGTAATTGCTTCCCCACTGAACAGGGGCATTGACTGGTTGGTCCATACTGCCAGTCTGCCTCTCTCTTTCCCTAGTAGGGTGGGTCTCTGGGGAAGCGGAGCTCCAGGACACATTGGTGGGGTCTTCAATCCAGGAAAGCCTGGCCAGCATCCTGGTGGCATCGGGAACCTGGTGACTGAAAAGAGAGTTAACATACGAAGCCAAACAAATTGTTGAGCAATCATGGACACAAAGCTTGGAATAGTGGAGAGGAAGTGTTGGGGAGGTACTCACTGCAAACTCTAGTGTAATTCTGCTTTCAGGTATATATTTTGCCGTAGTTTATGGATACGTGGGAATATATGCTCTCTCTCACAGAAACTAGTGTATATCTAGGTTTTGACACTTTGTTAGAAAGTGAACCACCTGAGATGAAATTAGAGTATACCATGAAAGGAAAGGTCTCACCCAAGCGAGTAATGAAGCTGAAGGGTTGTCATTCCACACGTGTAGTCTCTGGACACAGTCTGAGGTGAAGCATGTTGAGGTGGCAAATGTTGCATTGGTTAGGTTGTGACTGGCGGATGCAATATTATTTGATATGGATTGGGAGAGGCATATGGGAAAGTGGGCCCTATCCAAGGGTTCCAGGACTGGGGGAAGTAGGGGCTCTATACTGGAGATGTTACTTTCCTGCTGTCTTAGGGTTCCAAAAGACAATCGATAGTTAATGTTATCATCACATTATTTGGTAATTGGGTTAACTTTGAAAAGTCCTTTTGTTAGGGTTTGCTGTACAGTACCCAGTATTTTGTATATAGCTGTGCTATTGGTTGCTTCTGATCTACTTGGTCTAGGCTTTTGAGAGAGTCCACATATCAAATACACAGCCTATATATTAAAAAGATTGAGTTTGTGTTTTGAACAACTTTGAGACATACAATTGATTTCCCCCCTCATATTAATTAACTACTGATTTATATGTCTACATTTTGCTAGGAGTGTACATAAACACCATTCCCACCACCAAAAGACTGTGACCCATCCCTCCTACCCATTCCCATCCCCCACTGGCCCAGGAAGCTGCATGTCTACCCCTCAACACAGGGTTTTTACTTTGGTGCCCTACTTAGAATTTGGTCAGGTCCTGCTTTTAGTTTCCCTTTCAGATCTTCTTAGTCAACTTCTGTTGATGAGTGGGATCATCCCATACTCATCTTTATCTTTCTGACTTAGCTCACTTAACATAATTCCTTC
The DNA here is from genome assembly GCF_950295315.1 of Erinaceus europaeus. Lineage (NCBI taxonomy): Eukaryota > Metazoa > Chordata > Mammalia > Eulipotyphla > Erinaceidae > Erinaceus > Erinaceus europaeus. The sequence goes on from NC_080171.1 coordinate 52,531,594, forward strand.
TAGCTCTGTCCAAGATGGGTCAGAGAAGGTGGGATCATTGTTCTTGATAGCTGCATAGTATTCCATTGTGTATATATACCACAGCTTTCTCAGCCATTCATCTGTTGTTGGGCACCTGGGTTGCTTCCAGGTTTTAGCTATTATGAATTGTGCTGCTACAAACATAGATGTACACACCTTTTTTTGGGGGTGTTATGGAGTCCTTGGGGTATAAGCCCAGGAGAGGAATTACTGGATCATATGGAAGGTCCATGTCTAGCCTTCTGAGAGTTTTCCAGACTGCTCTCCACAGAGGCTGTACCAATTTACATTCCCACCAGCAATGGAAAAGGGTTCCTCTGTCCCTACAACCTCTCCAGCATTTGTTGCTGCTGTCCTTTTTGATGTATGCCATTCTTACAGGAGTGAGGTGGTATCTTAGTGTTGTCTTAATTTGCATTTCTCTGACAATCAGTGACCTAGAGCAGTTTTTCATATGTTTGTTAGCCTTTTGGATCTCCTCTGTAGTGAATGTTTTGTTCATATCCTCTGCCCATTTTTGGATGGGGTCATTTGCTTTTTTGGTGCTAAGTTTGCTGACCTCTTTAAATATTTTGGTGATTAGTTTCTTGTCTGATGTCTGGCATGTGAAGATCTTCTCCCATTCTGTGAGGGGTCTGTTTGTTTGTTTAATAGTTTCTTTGGATTGCAGAAGCTTTTCAATTTGATGTAGGCAAACGCTAGAAGAAGAATTTGATGTAGTCCCATTGGTTTGTTTCTGCTTTAGTCTTTCTTACAATTGGGTTTGATTCATCAAAGATGTCCTTGAGGTATAGGTGGGAAAGTGTTTTACCCATGTTTTCCTCTAAGTATTTGACTGTTTCTTGTCTGACATCTAGGATTTCGATCCATTTGGAGTTGATTTTTTTTTTTCTGGTGAGATAAAGTGGTTTAATTTCATTCTTTTGCATGTTACAACCCAGTTTTCCCAGAACCATTTATTAAAGAGAGCTTCCTTTTTCCATTTAATCCTTTGGAACCCCTTATCAAAGATTAGATGTCCATAGGTGTGGGGATTTATTTCTGGGCTTTCAATTCTGTTCCAAAGGTCTGTGTGCCTATTTTTGTTCCAGTACCAGCTGTTTTGATGATGATGGCTTTATAATATAGTTTAAGGTCTGGGAGTGTGATGCCTCCATTTCTGTTTCTTTTCCTCAAGATGGTTTTGGCAATTCTAGGTGTTTTCAGGTTCCAGATAAATGATTGTAGTGTTTGTTCTATTCTCTTAAAGAAGCTTGGTGGAACTTTGATGGGTACTGCATTAAATTTGTATATGGCTCTGGGGAGAAAATTCATTTTGATGATATTTATTCTTCCAATCCATGAGCATGAGATATCTTTCCATTTCTTGGTATCAGTTTCTATTTCCTTGAGTAGTGACTCATAGTTTTCAGCATACAAGTCTTTCACTTCTTTGGTCAACTTTATTCCTAGGTATTTGATTGATTTTGCTGAAACAGTAAATGGGAGTGACTTCTGGATGTCTTCTTCTTCAGATTTAGTGTTTGCATAAAGAAATGCCACTGATTATTGTACATTGATTTTGTAGCCTGATACCTTGCTATATTGCCTAATAACTTCCAGTAGTTTTCTGCTGGATTCTTTAGGTTTTTCTATGTACATGATCATATCATCTGCAAATAATGAGAGCTTGACTTCTTCCCTTCCAATCTGTATTCCTTTGATTTCTTTCTCTTGCCTGATTGCTATGGCAAGAACTTCCAATACTATGTTGAAGAGTAACGGTGATAGTGGACAGCCCTGTCTAGTACCCAATCTGAGGGGAAAGCTTTCAGCTTCTCTCCATTGAGTATGATGTTGGCTGTAGGTTTGCTATATATAGACTCCACTATCTTGAGGAATTTCTCATCTATTCCCATTTTTTGTAGAGTTTTGAGCATGAATGGGTGTTGGATTTTATCAAAGGCTTTCTCTGCATCTATTGCGATAATCATGTGGTTTTTGGCTTTGCTTTTATTGATGTGGTGAATGACATTGATTGACTTATGGATGTTGAACCAGCCCTGCCTTCCTGGGACTAATCCCACATGGTCATGATGAACAATCTTTTTGATATGTTGCTGTATCCGGTTGGCCAAGATCTTGTTTAATATTTTGGCATCTATGTTCATCAGAGATATTGATCTGTAGTTTTCCTTTTTTGTTCTATCCCTATCAGCTTTTGGTATCAGGGTGATGTTGGCTTCATAGAAGGTGGAAGAGAGTATTCCTGTTTCTTCAATCATTATGGAAAAGCTTAAGAAGTATGGGTACTAACTGTTTCCTGAAAGTTTTGTAGAATTCGTTTGTGAAACCATCTGGTCCAGGACTTTTGTTGTTGGGGAGGTTCTTAATAACGGTTTCAATTTCTTTGTCTGTGATTGGTGCATTTAGATTTTGTAGTTCTTCTTGGTACAGTTTTGGAAGAGCATATGCTTCTAGGAATTGTTCCATTTCTTCCAGATTCTCTAGCTTGGTGGCATAAAGTTCTTTATAGAAGTTTCGCAGGAGTCTCTGGATTTCTGTGGTGTCAGTTGTGATATCTCCTCCATCATTTACAATTCTATTAATTTGAGTCTTCTCTCTTTTTTTGTTTGGTGAGTCTGGCTAGGGGTTTGGCAATTTTGTTTAATCTTTCAAAGAACCAACATTTGGCTTCATTGATCTTTTGTGTGGTTCTTTTATTTTCGATGTTGTTTATTTCTGCTCTAACTTTAGTGATTCTGTACTTCTGGTTGCTTTAGGGTTCCTTTGTTCCTCTTCCTCTAAGTCCTTGAGTTGTTCAGTAAGGTCGTTCATTTGAGCTTCTTCTTGGTATTTAATATGTGATTGTATGGCTATAAGTTTCCCTCTCAGTACTGCTTTAGCTGTGTCCCAAATATTTTGATAGGTTGTGTCTTCATTTTCATTTGTTTCCAGGAACATTTGAATTTCCTGCTTGAGTGAGTCTCTGACCCAGTGGTTCTTAAGGAGTATGTTGTTTAGTTTCCAAATTCTGTGACGTTTAATAATTTTCCGTTTGGTGTTAAATGTTAGTTTTACTCCACTGTGGTCGGAGAAGATACTAGGGATGATTTCAGTGCTCTTGAATTTAGTGAATCTGTCTTTGTGGCCTAACATGTGTTCTATCCTTGAGTATGTGTTATATGGATTTGAAAAGAAGGTGTATTCCAGTTTTTTGGGGTAAAGGACTCTGAAAATGTCCAAGAGGTCTAGTCTGTCAATTTCTTTATTCATTTCTCTTGTATCTTTGTTGGTTCTCTGCTTTGTTGATCTGTCTAAGTGTTAGAGTGGGGTATTGAAGTCTCCCACTATTATTGTATTACTATTGATGTATTTTTGAAATTCTTTTAGTAGGTGCTTGACGTATTTAGATGGTCCCTCATTGGGTGCATAGATGTTAATAACTGTTAAGTCTTCGTGGCTGATTGATCCTTTAATCATTATGTAATGTCCTTGCCTATCTTTTATTACTTTATTTAATTTAAAATCTATCATGTCTGAGATTAGAATGGCTGTTCCTGCCCTGTTTTGTGGTCCGTGAGCCTGTATGATAGTTTTCCATCCTTTCACTTTACCTCTGTGTTTATCTTGTTGTGACAGATGGGATTCTTGCAAGCAGCATATGGTTGGGTTATGTTTTCTGATCCATCCCCCTTTCTATGCCTTTTGATGGGTGAGTTGAAGCCATTGACATTTATTGTTATTATGGATTTAATGTATTGTAGTGCCATTGTTCAAAAAAATTTTTTTGTTTGCTCTGATATACTGCAAGTATTAGAGTGATGTTCTTGTTTATAAGAGGTCTTTTAGAAGCTCTTTCAGGGCCGGCTTGGTGATGGTTGCCTCTTTTAACTGTTGTTTGTCTAAGAAGGTCTTGATCCCTCCATCTAGTTTGAATGAAAGTCTAGCAGGATATATTATCCTTGCTTGAAACCCTTTTTCATTCAAGGCTCAATAGATATCTTTCCATTCTCTTCTGGCTTTTAGAGTTTGAGTGGAGAAGTCTGCAGATAATCTTATGGGTTTTCCCTTGTATGTGACTTTTTGTTTCTCTCTTGCAGCCTTTAGGATCCTTTCTTTATCCTTACTTCTTCTCATTGTGACTATGATGTGTCTTGGTGTCTGGGTTGATTCTGTTTGGTACTCTTTGGGCCTCTTGAATCTTGATGTCTTTTCTGTTATTCAGGTCTGGGAAGTTTTCTTCTATTATTTCATCAAGAATGTTTGCTTCCCCTTCCTCTCTTTCTTCCATTGGCAGGCCAAGTATACGAATGTTACTTCTTTTGAGATCATCCCATATGTCTCTGTTGTTGTTTTTAGTGTCTCTCAAACTCTTTTTAAGCTCTTTCACCTCTTTCTTCATTTTCTCTAACTCATCCTCTGTCTGACTAATTCTGTTTTCTGCTTCTGTTAGTTTGCTTTCCCTTGCCTCAGCTTCTTTCTTCATTACAGCTATTTCAGCTTTCAGTTCTCTAATTGCCTCAAGATAATCAGTATTTTCCTTGGGGGTCTCAACTGTTGTTTCCCTAATACTGCCATTCCTTTCCTCCAATGTTGTTTTCATTTCTGTGATTAATAAGTCTATTATTGCTTGCATACTTTTCTTATCTATGGTTACTTCTGGCTGATTTGTAGTTTCTTCTGGACTCTTGTCTTCATTCATTGGAGTAGCAGTTTTATTTGTTTTTGATCTACCCATTTTTTTGATTTATGTGTTTCTTTTTTTATTTTCTGTTTTTCCTCAGTTGTTGTGTCTTGAGTACAAGCAACACTGTACTAAATACCTTTATGACAATTGCACTCACCAACCTCAGGAATTACAGTAGCAACTGAAGCAAGTATTGAAGCAGTTTAATCGTTACCAGTTAGCCAAACAATTTCTCCAGTCCGTTAAAAAATAGTAACCAAATCCCAGTGAATAAGAAAGAGAAAAGAAAGAAGGGATAGCTAGAATAGACAGTTATGCAAATCTACTATCCACTGTATATTCTAGGGGTAACAAGAGGGGAAAGGAAACTAGAGCAGAGATACACACAGAGAGAGTCCACTCTGAGTCAGATTTCTTCCCCAAAATAATTCACAAATTCAGAAAGGCATAGAAGAAGGAAGGAAGAAGTGTATGACAAGATAAAAAGAAAAAAAGAAAAAAAGAAAAAGAAAGAAGAGACAAGAGAGAGAAAAGGGAAAAGATCAGAAAAAAAGCTGTAATTAAGGAGCAGTGAAAGGAAAGGTTTTTTTATTACTTTATTTTTAATTTAATTTAATTTAATTTAATTTTTTTGATTAGCTAGGAGGGGAGGGAGGGGATAGTCTGTAGAGGAGGTAGGATTAAGGAGAAAAGTTCCTCCCACAATAGATAAGATGTCCACTACCCTAGCACTGAAATATATGCTAAGAGTTATTTCTGATCAACCTAAAGGGGGGAAGATATATGCCTTTATATAATATTAGTAGTAAAATAGAGCAGGGTAAAAAAAATAAAATAAAAACCCTGTCCTAGATTACCTCAAACCTTGTGATCAGAGGCAGCTGATTGTTAAGAATGAGAAAAAAAATAAATAACCCTCATGACTAGACAAGGATAGCTGAAATAGACAGTTATGCAAATCTACTATCCACTGTATATTCTAGGGGTGGCTAAAGGAGGAAGGGAAGTTGAGCACAGACACTCGCAGTGAGAGTCCACACTGAGTCAGAATTCTTCCCCAAAATAATTCCCAAATGTGTGTCAGTGAATTCAAAAAAGCACACTGTTTGGTGGGGTGGGGGCTGGGGGCTGTGGCTTTGGAAGCTGTAGGATTAAGGAAGAAAGGATGACAGGAATGAGAAAAAAAAAAAAAGAAAGAGAGAAAAAAGAAAAAGATAAGAAAAAGAACAGTCATAAAAGAGCAGTGAAAGGAAAGGTTTTTTAAAATTTATTTATTTTTAATTATTTAATTAGCTATGTGGGGTGAGTTGGGGGGGTTGGCTACTTAGAAAGAAAAAAGGCAAGCCAGACCTTCTACCTTCTGCCACCCTCAATGACCCTGGGTCCCTGCTCCCAGAGGGATAGAGAATGGGAAAGCTATCGGGGGAGGGGGTGGGATATGGAGATTGGGTGGTGGGAATTGTGTGGATTTGTACCCCTCCTACCCTATGGTTTTGTTAATTAATCTTTTCTTAAATTAAAAAAAATTTAAAAAAAAGAAAAAAGAAAGAAAGAAAAAAGGCCAGAGGTTTCAGAAGGGTATAGACTTAGAATGAATGATACTCCCTGGTGGGACAGGAATTTGGTAAATAAAGAATCTCCTAGCAGGGGAGCCTGCTAGGAGCTGGTCCCCAGGGACTGGTTATGGGGGGGGAGGGGAAGGAGGTATGCTTAAAAATTAAAAGGAAAAAAAATTTTTTCCCCTTTTTTCCTACTCTAATTCTTAACCCAAATTAAGTTATAGTCATCTCCTTGGTGTCACCGCTAGGACCTCTTATTGGCCTACTAAAGGCAGAAAATCCTACTGTTTCCAGGAGATGTGGTCAGAGCTAAAGCCACTAGCAGCTTCTCAGTCCGCCATCTTCCGGAACCTCTCTCAGGTGGTTCACTTTCTAACAAAGTCCCAAAACCTAGATATACACCAGTTTCTGTGAGAGAGAGAGCCTATGTTCACACGTATCCGTAAACTACTGCAAAATATATACCTGAAAGCAGAAGTACACTAGAGTTTGCAGTGAGTACCTCCCTAACACTTCCTCTCCACTATTCCAAGCTTTGGGTCCATGATTGCTCAACAACTTGTTTGGATTCGTATGTTAACTCTCTTTTCAGTCACAAGGTTCCAGATGTCATCAGGATGCCGGCCAGGCTTCCCTAGACTGAAGACCCCACCAATGTGTCCTGGAGCTCAGCTTCCCCAGAGACACACCCTACTAGGGAAAGAGAGAGGCAGACTGGGAGTATGGACTGACCAGTCAACGTCCATGTACAGTGGGGAAGCAATTACAGAAGCCAGACCTTCTACCTTCTGCAACCCCCAATGACCCTGGGTCCATGCTCCCAGAGGGACAGAGAATGGGAAAGCTATCAGGGGAGGGGGTGGGATATGGAGATTGGGTGGTGGGAATTGTGTGGAATTGTACCCCTCCTACCCTATGGTTTTGTTAATTAATCCTTTCTTAAATAAAAAAAAATAGAATAAAAGGACAGGGGGCCAGGCAGTGAACTCCAACTCCATCAGGACCTGGAAAAAGAAGAAGAAAAATGGAAGGGCGTTCAGAAGTAGTAATAGGTGTAGGTGTTACTTGGAAAGGAAGAGAAGATGGGGCCATGGGAAAAAAATAAGCAAATACAAACAAATATACACAAGTAATTATAGAAATAATAGTCAACCCATTTCTGCAATTTTGGGATAACTGCAGTAGCTTTCAGTGGAGGAAAAGAGGATACAGAACTCTGGTAGTAGGTAGAGTGTGAAATTATTACCCGTTATAATTGTGTAAATTAACATAAAATCACTAATAAAATTTTAAAAAGCTAAAAACTTGAGATTTATAAGACTGAGAGATAATCCACCCAGTAGGATGTACACTATGTGTTTGTATTTACATGGGGGCACCATGCAAAGAAGGAGCACTACAAAGTGGAGCAGTTCTCTGATATCTCTCTTCTTTACATCTCTCTCCTTCTCTGTGTCTCTCCTCTGTCTGGGAAAAATAGGGGTTGGGGAGACTCCACTGAAGTGGTGGAAGCATGAAAGTGTGTGAAACCCCAGCAAAGACATGGGGACATAAACAAAACAGAAAGGAAAACAAACTCAGGATGCATTTCAGTTGTATCCGGGCTGTTAAGTTGTAGCTTGTCCTATGGCCCCTCTACAAGTTATGTATATGGTTTCACTTGAGCCTGAGTTTTTCTATGTTCTATGCAAAATGCTTGTTAATAAGCTGGTATAGTGTGGAGATGGCACAGCATAGGCCTCCGTACCTGTATTGGTACAAATTCTCTGCCTCCCCTTCTTGTTTTCTCCTCTCCTGTAAGTGTCCTTCCTCACTGCTTTTGTCTCTCTAGCTCTTGTATTGCATATTACTTTGTTAAATTTTATAGAAGATCTTACAGAATGAAACTGTCAGGAAAGCAACTGATGTGATATATAAGAACAGCAACTTGGATGGTTAAATTCCTTCTGGAAAAAAAAAGGACTGAACACTGTACTGGACATCAGTTATACACCCCACTAGAGAAAGATAGAAACAGGCGGCAGATGTGGATTGATCTGTCAACTCCCAACTCCAGCAGAGAAGCAATTACAGAAATTAGACCTCCCACCTTCCACACCCCATAAAGATTTTTTTTCCATTCTCCCAGAGGAATAAAGAATAGGGAATGTCCCAGTCAAGAGGATGGGATTTGGCACTCTGGTGGTAAGAACTTTATGGGATTGTACCCTTCTTGTTTTTTTTTTTTTTTTTTTTTTTTTTACTTTTTATGTTACAGAGTTACATGTCAACAGAGCTTTGAATCCACACCATTCCCACCACCAGAGTTCTGAATCTTCACTCTACACACTGCAATCTGCCACAGTCCCCTAAAGTTTTCGATATGGGCCAACCATCTTCTCTACAAATATCTGTCCACATTTACACATAGTTGTCCCTGCTTTTCCTGATTCAATCCTCTCTTTCCTTCTAAGCCACACATGACATCATAACTACCTCCATATGTCCCTCTCCTTTTCCTTCTCTCTCGCTGGGTGCGGATGCAGCTAGTATGCAGAGTCCTCTTATCTTCATCCTATCACTTCTCAGACCCTGCTGAGAGTATGGTTCAAGGTTGTTTATGGGGAGTTCTGGCTTCTGTAGCTGCTTTTCTGCTGAGCATGGGCAATGACAGGTCAATCCATACCCCCATCCTGTTTCTATCTTTCCAGAGTGGACCAGAGTGGACTTTCCAGAGTGGACCAGCTCTGGAGATGAGAGGATCCAGGACACATTGGCTAGGCCATATGCCCAAGTAAATTGGGTGGAGTCATAGTAACATCTGCAGTGGAAGGTGGCATGACCTAAGTTGATAAAAGATGGTTAATGAACAGGAACCAGAAAGTAGGATCAGAGCAGATGAGATTAGGGATTTTAGGGTAGAAGAAAGCTAGGAGAACTATTTTAGGCATGTTCCTGGGGGCATACAACTATAGTAGTTTTGTTTCAGTTTGGTAGCTAGCCTGAGGTTGGATGAGAATATTGCCTGAGAGAATGGTGTCAGAGTGGAGAAAAGGGCTAGAAAGTTGGATTAGGGAAGGGAGTATCTCCCATCTCATTAAAAAAAAAAAGATGTGGCTAAAATTAACTATTTACCTCCATCCACCTGCTCCAGGGCCTATATGTAAATGCATATTTATATTTAGTGCCCAGAGCCTGTGTAACCTCTAAGTCCCTATTAGTCTGAGCTTATAGCTCATGGTCACATCTGAGGAACATTGCAGGCTGCACTCATTTCAGAACTAGATTTTTTCAAGTGGCAGGGTAGGATACCCCCAGCCTCCCTTCAGAGACTGGGGTTATCCCTACAGTCATTGTTTTATGGTAAAGCCAAGGTCCTGAGAGGGCCCACAAGATGCTGTTTCTTAAGGAAGTGACCAGTGATAGTGGAGAGAGGGACCCTTTAGAGGCCAAAGTCTGTCATAAGTGTATGGGAATCCAAGGATTCCCTAACTAGGACCCCAGATGATCAGATGGTATGATATTGACCAAATAGGCCATTATTAAGTGGGCCAATCTCTTGCCCTTATCAAACTTTTGTAGTCTGCTCTTTATCTGATTATCTTAGATTTTCTCTCAGTTGTTTAGGTGTTAAGTATCATTTGTTGAGCTCATCTAGAGTTAGGTTTGGGGTATCTGTCTTCTTTGGGCCTTTCTGCTAGGCTGTCTTACTAATTTGATTAAATCCATTCAATTACAGATTTTTAAAAATTTCTTTATTGGGGAATTAATGTTTTACATTCAGCAGTAAATACAATAGTTGGTACATGCATAGCATGCCCCAGTTTCCCATATAACAATACAACCCCCACTAGGTCCTCTGTCATCCTTCTTGGACTTGTATTCTCCCCACCCACCCACCTCAGAGTCTTTTACTTTGGTGTGATACGCCAATTTCATTTCAGGTTCTACTTGTGTTTTCTCTTCTGATCTTGTTTTTCAGCTTCTGCCTGAGAGTGAGATCATCCCATATTCATCCTTCTGTTTCTGACTCATTTCACTTAACATGAATTTTTCAAGGTGCATCCAAGATCGGCTGAAAACAGTGAAGTCACCTTTTTTTACAGCTGAGTAGTATTCCATTGTGTATATATACCACAACTTGCTCAGCCACTCATCTGTTGTTGAACACCTGGGTTGCTTCCAGGTTTTGGCTATTACAAATTATGCTTCCAAGAACATATGTGTACACAGATCTTTTTGGATGAATATGTTGGGTTCCTTAGGATATATCCCCAGGAGAGGAATTGCAGGATCATAGGGTAGGTCCATTTCTAGCCTTCTTAGAGTTCTCCAGACTGTTCTCCACAGAGGTTGGACCAATTTACATCCCCAGCAGCAGGGAGGGTTCCTTTGACCCCACACCCTCTCCAGCATTTGCTGCTGTTACCTTTTCTGATGTATGACATTATCAGAGGAGTGAAGTGGTATTTCATTGTTGTCTTTATTTGCATTTCTCTGACAATCAGAGACTTGGAGCATTTTTTTCATGTGTTTCTCGGCCTTTTGGATCTCTTCTGTGGTGAATATTCTGTCCATGTCCTCTCCCCATTTTTGGATGGGGTTATTTGTTATTTTGTTGTACAACAAAACAATTACAGAATTTATGATGCCTCTTTTAGGAATTTCAACCATTATTAAGCACTTTAACTTTAAGTTATATGATTACCCCTTTTTTATGGATATGTGTACACCTGTATCCAGTACCCTAAACCCTAGCCTAATCTGGTATCTGTTATTTAGTTAAATGATGTGCCATCTAACTTGGATGTAGGTAGTCCCATAAATTAGGAAAGGTCTCACCAGATTTGAAGAGTTGCAAGGTTGACTTCTCAGGCTGGTATCTCTGGTTACAGTCCACAGTAGGATTTCAATAGCAGTATAATGTGGGGTGGCAGCACCAGTAGTGATTTGGTTGAAGTTGACAAAGCTGTTATAGTGAAGGAAGGAATTATAGAGAAGGAATTTCAAGAAGTATGGGGATATCATAGAGGTACCAGGACTAGGAGAAATGCTGGTCTCAAAGAGGATGCAAGGGGTTTCTTATAGTCTTAGATAGAGTTAAAATATCAATAATTAATTACTATAGCCAGATTAGTTGTGGGTTTAGTGTCTATATTAGTATACTTGACTTCACTATGATTTGAACATTTTTATTGATATCTAAACCTCTTTGTATTTTAAATACTTACAAGGTCAAAAGGTCTTGACCTGTCTGGCCTAAAGCTATAGTTGATTTAGATGTTTGCACCTATATTTTCGGATACCTTTTTAGAGATCCATAAACAATTAATCCTCAATCAATCAGAGTTTCATTTTGCAAATATAAAATGAATATTAGCAAAAGCTAATATTTGTGCTTAGGGCTATGGTCTAGGCAGTTAGGGAATTTGAGATATTAAATCTTTCCACCACCCCCACATGTCATATTACTATTGATAGGACTAAATAGTGATAGGAATAGAGTTTCACCTGTCCCCTGCCACAGAAAGTCGGTGCCCACCCCATGTATCCACTATAGTTTTCCCAATTTAAATATGGGTTGTGTTGTGTCTATATGTTTATTTTATATATGTGTGTTCAGTTCTCTAAATTCCACATATGAATGAGACCATCCTATTTTTTTCCTTTACCTCCTTGCTTATTTCACTTAGCATAATGCTCTCAAGTTTCACCTACATTATCCCCAAAGATGTAAAACCATCTTTTTTATTGCTGAGTAGTATTCCATTGAGTATATGTCCCATAACTTTTATTATTTTTATTTTTTATTTTTTTATTTAAGAAAGGATAAATTAACAAATCCATAGGGTAGGAGGGGTACAACTCCACACAATTCCCACCTGTGGAGGGACAGTTCAGTTTCTTCCAAATTTTATTGTAGATAGTGTGGTTATGAACATGGAGGTGCATACATCCCTTCAAATTAGTGAAATTATTTCTTTTGGATAAATGCCTAGGAGTGGGATTACTGGGTCATAAGGTATTTCCAACTGTATTTGCTTAAAGATTCTCTGTACTGTTCTCCATAATGGTTGTACCATTTTGCATTCCCACCAGCAGTATATTAGAGTTCCTTCCTCTCTGCATCCTTTCTAACATTTATCTTCTCCCGTTTTTTTGATGAAGGCCATTCTTACAGATGTGAGGTGATATCTCAATGTGGTTTTAATTTGCATTTCTCTGGTGAGGAGTGAATTAGAGCATTTCTGCATATGGGATTGTACACCTCTTATCCCATAATTTTGTCTATCATTATTAAATAACTAGTGAAAAAATAATAAAAAAATAATATAGAACTTTCAACAACAGGTCACCAAATAAAGAATTTATAGGATACATGTTTGATGATATACTAATCTGAAATGAACAAAGATGGGATTGTTACTTTTTGGTACAAAATGGCAGTTATGCTCAGTGAAATAGAAAAGAGGTAAAACATAGCTTCCAAATGATTCATCTTTAACATAGATAAATAAAGCAAACAAACTTGGAAAATAACACAAAATAAAACATGGTAACCAGATTGTTTCAGATCTTATGCAAACTCTGGTGAATATCAGAGGCACAGGACTCTGGTGGTAGGTGTGGTGACGTATACACCATGAATAGTTGTGAAATTATGCCTTGGAATCTTATAATTTTGTAAATCACTGATAAGTAACTAATAGAAATATTTAAAAAAGAAGATATGGGCAGCAGAGGTAGTATTGGTTATGTAAATTACTTTCATGTCTGAGTCTGTGAGGTCCCAAGTTCAATCTCCCATGCCACCATAAACCAGAACTGAGCTGTGTTCTGGTCAGAATAAAATTTTTTAAAAATTAAAAGAACACAGGCCCTTCTTTTATATAAAGAGACTCTTCACATATATAGACACAATAAACCAAAAAAATAAAAATAAAAAACAGCCTCACAGATATTAATATGGAAGAAAGTAATATGTCTGAGAAAGGTCATCATATTTAATCATATTACAATGTTAAGCAGATACTGTTTTGTTACCTGATGCAGAACGATTCCCATTCTCTGTATCAGGTAGGTCCAATTCTGTTGTCACTACTCACTTTTGAGCAGTATCCTCTGTATATTGTCTCTTAAAAGCAACCACAAATGAAATGGTTTTCCTTGTTAATAGACAGAATTCAAGGCATGGATTAATTTGCCCGGGAATTTTTATCTATGTACAGAACCAATATTCAGTTTATCTCACTCTTTAACCCCTGGTCTGTACTGCTTCCCTTCCTGTTTTTAATTATTGATGTGGATGAAAGTAATGAAAAATGAGTGAATCTAGGGGCTGGTGCTAAGTGGCAGTCTAGTTTCATTTTCCTATACGTAGGAAGCTCATTTCTCAAGCTCATTTGTTGAAGAGGCCTTCTTTGGACCCTTTGCAATATAATGGTGTTTATATATGTGTGGATTTATTTTGGGGCTTTCCATTCTGTTGGTTCAAATTACTATTTTTATACCTGTATCATACTGTTTTGATTACTATAGCTTTGTAGTATGAACTGTGGAGCATGATATCTCCACCCCCCCCCCCAGAAGTATTTTGCTTATGGTTGTTGTTGTTGCTTTTTGTGGTTTCACACAATTTTTTTTGGATAAGTTGTTCAATTTCCTTGAAGGTTATCATTGGGTTTTTGATAGAGATTGTGTTGAATCTGTAAATTGCTTTTGAAATACGGGTTTTGTAGAGAATGGGGAAGGTTCCTGCAATCTTAGAGTTTAAGAAGGTAATAGATAGTTATTGCTGTAACCAAGTTATTTGGGTATTTGGTTTACTTTGAAAATCCCATGGTTAGGATTTACTGTATCATACAAGACATCGCCATGATTTATGTCATTTAATGCTATTTTTATATAGCTGTATCTTATACAGTGACACAAACAGTTGCTTCTGGTCTCCCTGGTCTGAGACTATAGGTGATTTGATATTTCAAAGAAATAGTCATTGTTAGAAATGTATTAAAAATTTAATCCCACTGTTAAAATTAAGTCAGGTTACCATTTTGAAATCCTAAGTGCTTTGATTGAAGGACTATAACTTCTGAGTTCTGACCGGGGTCTATGCATCAAAAAATTCAAGACATTCAATTTATTTTTCCCTCTTATATTGATTAGTGATTTATAATACTAAAAGTTAATAGGAGTGTATATTAACACCGTTTCCACCACCAAAGGTCTGTGTCCCTACCCCCACACTCTATAGTAGAGCTGAAAATCTACCCTCACCCTCTACCCAGAGATTTTTACTTTGGTGCATCACTCCAAACTCAGTCAAATTCTACTTTGTGTTTCTTTTTCTGTTTTTCTTTCTCAACTTCTGTTTATGAGTGGATCATCCCATACTCATCTTTCTCTGCCATTTTTTTATTTCAAATTTTAAAGTTTATTTAAAAATATTTTATTTTATTTTTAGATAGAAGCAAAGAAGGCAGAGAGCAGAGAGTGGGAATGAAAAAGATCACAATATTAAAGTTTCCTTCAAAGCGGTGGGGTCTGGGCTCGAACCTGGGTCATGCATATGTCAAAGCAGCACACTTTCCAAGTGAGCTATTTTACTAGCCCAAAATTCAAAGTTTAAAAACAAGTAAAACATATATTTTTAATGTGCCTGGGAGAATAACTTTTCAGGTTTATTGATATAATTAACATGTAGCATTGCGTAAGTTTAGGGTGTGCAACATAATTTGATTTGCATTTATTAAGAAATGATTATCACAGTCACATTTATCATTTTAATACTTCACTTATTTTATTTTAATGAGAGAGGTACAAAGAGAAAGATGGAGATGAAGATGGACATGGACATGGACATGGAGATAGAGCCACCAAAGCACTGCTTAGTTTTGACTTATGGTTGTGGGGGGATTGAATGTGGGTCCGCAGAACCTCAAGCATATATATCTCCCCTACCCTCACAGTTAGTTTTGCTAACATCCATCATCTTATGAGTGCATTGTGCAACTATAATTCTATAATCTCACAGTTTTATAAGCCACTAGTAAATCACTAATGAAAAATAGAAAACATAAGCAAGGCAGCCATATTAATATTTATTCTTCCACTCTATGAACAAAGGATGTTCTTCCGTTTCTTTGTGTCACTCTCTGTATGCCCTAAAGTTTTCATTGTATAGATCTTTCACCTCCTTTGTTCACATCCAGGTGGTTTGTCTTTTGTGGTTTAAATTCCTTCAGTCTCCTTTCCTCTGACTCATCATTTGTGTATAAAAATACCACAAGTTTATGTGCATTCTGCTACTTTGCTGAATTTATTATTTCCAGTAGTTTTTTGGTTGAGTCTTTGGGGTTCTCTAGGTATCATGTCACCAGCAGATAGTGATAGTTTTTACTTCTTTCTGATATATATTCCTTTGATATATCTCTATCTCTATATCTATATATTGCCTGATTGTACTGGGAAGGGCCTCTAGGATTATGTTGAATAATTGTGGTGATAATGGGCATGATTGTCTAGTTCTAGATGTTGGCTGGGTGTCTTTCAGATCTTCTCCATTGAGAATGATGTTAGCCGTGGGTTTGTCGTGTGTGGCCTTTATTGCAGGAAGAAATTTTACTTCTATTCCCAATTTCTGAAAGGTATTTATCATAAATGGACTGTGGATCTTGTCATACTTTTTAAGTATCAATTGATATGATCATGTGAATTTTACCTTTTCTTTGTAGATGTGGTAGATTAAAAAATAATTGCTGAAGTTTTGTGAAAATACATGGGGATTTAAAAAAGTTATCTTTAATATTTTCTGACAGTCTGACACTGAAAGCTCAGGATCCGTAAGTCCCAACGGTCAAACCTAAATCTCTTAACATGTATGTTGCCTATACTTGCTTTCCAATAATAAAGTGGGTGATGGAATTTTTAAGAAAACATTTTATAGCTCTGCAATAGATGAATTTTTCCACTGGGGTTTATATAATGACTTTGGAGAAAACTAAAACAATATATAAAATTATACCCTGTATAAGAAAAAGTAATTATAAGGAAATCCCACCTGAAATGATGGAATGCCTATAGTGTAGAGTTCTGTATTTTATTTCAATGTCTATTTAATTATTAAATGACTATTTTAGTAATTGAAAATTTCATTAGAAAACTCTATTCTCAGTTGCTAAGATTCCAGTGGTTTGAAGCAATACATTTTTAAAATATGGGGTAAGAAACAAGTAACAAAAATATCCTTGATCAATCAAGAGAGTACAAACAAGGGTGGTTCTTCTTGTTGGGTGGAAATTTCTTGAGGTAGAACCATCTGGTTAACATCTGGACCAAGAATCAAGAAGTCCTAGCATTCAAAACCTTTTAACTCTATGTTCTGAAATTTTATAAAGTTGAGTTGTAACACTTGCTGGTTGCCTATTCTGAAGAAATCAAATCAAAATATTCTAAATCTAATATTTCTCTGTAAATCTTTTGTAACTGAAGTATAATCAAAGTTATTAGATGAGGTAATAATTGTTCAATTTTCTTTCTAAGTTGGGAAGACCCATACAATTTTATTCATTGTATTTTTAGATTTTCCCTAAAGTAAAAGAAAGTCATGTTTATGTTTGTATCTCAAAAGTATATATTGTAGGTAGTGTCCTGATTATTTCTTTTTTATTTGCAAATTATTTAATTCATATAAAGAAAAATCTTATGAAATATAGTCCCTATATTTAGAGATCACAGCAAAGTCATTAAGAAGAAAGGTGTTTGAATGGCTGGAGTGTAGTTAATATCGTTTCACCAATAGATCAGGAATCAATTCCTTGTCCATAATCATTTCTTTTTTCTTAACATTCTTTAAAAAAATCATTTTATTGGGGGCCTACTGGTTTGTAGTACTGTTACTGACACATGAGTAAAATTTCTCATCTCCCCATGATAGATGTCTGCAGAACACTCTCACCCTGTAACTTGGGTCCTTTCTCATCATCATGTATCAGGAACCCACATAGACACCATCTGCCTAGCACATTCCAGAATTCCAAACTTCCAGAAAAGAAAAAAAAAGTAGAAGTGCAGAATACGTCAGTGTGTATGGTGTGTGTGTGTGTGTGTGTGTGTGTGTGTGTGTGTGTGTGTGTGTGTGTGTGTGTATGTAAACAGCTGAGATCCAGTGAGCTGATCCTTATTTCTGGGGATGATAGGAACAATCCATAGTCCCCAGATAGAAGTCAAGCACTAAGCTTATAAGCAGGCCTTTTGAAGCAAAGCAGGCTCTGACTTGGTATGGTAGATATTTACTGCATACCAAAAAAAAAAAAATACAGCATCACCAAAAGCAGTGATGGGGGGAATCCTAGAATAATTAACTTACAATTAATAGAATAGAGCTGTTCCAAATAAGGTTACCTGGAACTCATCTAAAGGGAGATAAAGCCCAGTGTAGCCTTTTCATTTATTTATTCACATTTGAGTCCATATACAGTTTGGTGACTCAGATTAATGAAGTGAAAACCAACATGGTAACTCTAACCATGTGAGTCAACACCCAGGAGTCAGAATGAGATTTCACATGGTAGTTCACAAATTTTCACTGAGTGACTGTTTTGTGCCAACACTGTGGTGGGTTCTGGCAGCATGAACCATTCAGTGCAGGTTACACTCTTCACAAGCTCACAGGTGGGTACACAGTTGTGTGAACCCCAGAGGAATGATCATGAACTCTGTGAAAAGGGGAGGTAAGAGACAGATGAAAGAGGTTTGGGTTTCTCCTAGAGCACTAGAAATAATGGTTCCCAAGGGCAGCAGTGTTTTTACAGCCCAGGGAAACCCTAAATTGGGGGGGGGGAGAGAAAAAAAGAAAAGAAAAGTTAAAAACCAACCCTGAGCTCAGGCAGCATGCTGTGTTGTCCAGATAGGCCATTCTGGGAGAATTATGGGTTCTGATGATAAGTAGCAGAAATAAATACCATCCACACAATTGAAGATAAGAAACAAAGTTCCACTACCTTCTCCAGGCAGCCAGCCACAGCAGCCCAGCTGGCCAGGAGGGTTCAGCATGCATTCCTGGTCTTTTTCTACCTCTGAGTTGGTGGCCTCCAAGCCAGTGACTTTTTTTTTTATGGTGATATCTCTCATTGGTGAAGAGATTTCTTCCTTCCTTCCTTCCTTCTTTCCTTCCTTCCTTCCTTCCTTCCTTCCTTCCTTCCTCCCTCCCTCCCTCCCTCCCTCCCTCCCTCCCTCCCTTCCTTCCTTCCTTCCTTTCTTTCTTTTCTTCTTTCTTTCTTTTTTCCCCTCCAGGGTTATTGCTGGGGCTCGGTGCCTGCACTACGAATCCACTGGTCCTGGAGGCCATTTTTCCCATTTTGTTGCCCTTGTTGTTGTTATTGTTGCCATTGCTATTGTATGTTGTTGGATAGGGCAGAGAGAAATTGAGAGAGGAAAGGGAGATAGAGAAGAGAGGGGGGAGGGGGAGAGAAAGACACCTGCAGACCTGCTTCACCACCTGTGAAGTGACTTCCTTGCAGGTGGGGAGCCAGGGGCTCTAACCAGGATCTTTGCTCCAGTCCTTGCGCTTTGTGCATGTGCGCTTAACCTGTGGCACTACGGCCCAGCCCGAGATTATTTATTTATTTTTTTCATTGCCAGTGCTTCACCCCTCCAAATAAACATTTTTTTAGATAAAAGTGGAGAAGGAAGGGTCTGACTGAGCACTCCTGGCTGAGCGCACACATTAACATGAGCAAGGACCCTGATTCCCCAATTGCAGGGGGAGAACCTTCATGAGCAGTGAAGCAGGTCTTAAGGTGTCTTTCTCTCTCCCTTTCTATCCACCCTTCCCTCTCAATTTCTCTCTGTCCCATCTAAATTAGAAAGAAAATGAAAATATAGCGACTGGGAGAAGTGGATTCCTGTGCAGGCATCAGGCCCCAGCAAAAACCTTTGTGGTAATAAAATAAATGAATAGACAGAAAAACAGACAGACAGACAGAGATAGGGGAAATACCATACCACTGAAGCTTCCCATAGTGTCTCAGTATGCCTGTGTGGTATATGGAATACTAGGGTGCTTGAACCTGGGTTACAGACAACAAGGCAAGCACTATACTGGGTGAGGTACTTCAGAAGCCATGGAGAAGTGCTACTTAACCACGATGTTACTGGGAAAAAAAAAATTAATTGCCACCAGGGTTGTCATTGGGAGTCAGTGCCTGTACTAGAAATCCACTGCTCCCAGCAGCCATTTTTCTTTTGGTTTTTCTTTTCCTATTTTTATTTGATAGGACAGAGAGTCACTGAGAAGGGAAGAAGGAGAAGGAGAAGGAGGAGGAGGAGGAGGAGGAGGAAGAGGAGGACTTTCTTTGCCATTCATAAGCATCCCCTTACTGGTGGGGAGCAGGGTCCTTCTGTATGGTGATATGTGTCCTCAACCACTGGAAACCCACTGGAGAAATCTTCCTAACAACTTTTTCAGCAACAGCTCTGGAATTCCCGTAGGTCTCTGCCTTTTTCATCAGTGCCACTGAGAAAGATCTTATTACTCTTTCAAATTCAAGACACTGGTGAGAGGTTACATTGCCATAATCCCCTGTGAGCTGTGGACAAGCTACTTTACCTTGCTAAGTAGCCATCCTCTCACTGAGAATAAATTATTATAATGCTTCTCATATCTATGGCCAGGTTTAAATTAAGCAGCATACTTATATCAGTTGACATAACTACTGACATGTAGTAGGTAAATTCAATCATTAGTTCACAAAGGTGGGTAGAACACACTGAGGACTATTCCTAGAGTTCAGCATCACTGGCTCCAAGAGCCACAATGTTTTTCTTTCCTACTTGTAATGTATTCTGCAGTCAAGTTCTCAGATCTGAAAAGAACTGTTGGTTCTCATTGCTGTTCCAGATACAAAACTCATTGAGTGCATCAGGATGCTTGATGCCACATATCGTCCATGTTTCTTCCTTTCACTCACTGTAATTCAGATTTTTTTATTGTCCTTTGTCTTTGCTTAAGAAAATAAAATACAAAAAAGCAATATATCGCAGAATGGTGAAAAGGTTCATTTTTCCCTAGTGATATGTAGTCTGTCTTCCTTAAAACATTAAAAAAAAATCTTTATGCATGGCCTGTGAGTTGATACAGTGACTCAGAGGCCAGACTTTGTGGTACTACATCTTATTGAGCACACATGTTATAATGTGCAAGGACCTGAGTTCAAGCCCCCGTTCCACACCTACAAGGGGGGAAGCTATGTGAGCAGTGAAGAAAGGCTGTGGCTGTTTTTCTCTGCCTCTCTATCCCTCTTCCCTTCTCAACTTCTGTCTCTGTCCAAATAATAAATAAATAAATTGTATAAAAAGATTTTAAGGGAGTTGAGAAGTAGTGCAGTGGGTTCAGTGCACGTGGCGTGAAGTGCAAAGACTGGCATAAAGGTCCCGGTTTGAGCCCCTGGTTCCCCACCTGCAGGGGAGTCGCTTTACAGGCAGTGAAGGAAGTCTGCAGGTGTCTATCTTTCTCTCCCCCTCTATCTTCCCATCCCCTCTCCATTTCTCTCTGTCCTATCCAACAGTGATGACATCAATAACAATAACTATAACAATAATGAAAAACAAGGGCAACAAAAGTTAAAATAAATTAATTTAAAAAATTTTAAAAAAAGATTTTAAACAAAATAAAATAAAGCATTGAACTCACAGTCATGAGGTCCTGAGTGTTGATCTGTTGTTCTCTGTGTGTGTGTGTATGTGTGTGTGTGTGTTTATCTCTCATGAATCCTTAAAATAAATACTCATTTAAAATGAATACATCTTTAAGAAATAAAACTTTGGCTTGGGGGGTGTCTCAGTAGCAGGAAAGACACATGGTATGTATGTGGCCCTGGGACCAATCTCTGGCAAGACGTTAGTGCAAGAAAAATCAAATAGACTATTATAAGTGGCAGAGCAGTGCTCTGTGCTTACTCTCTCACTGTGTCTCTCACTCTTTCATAGACACACAAGTCATTTGCATTTGAGTCTTATCCCACCCCAACCCTTTTGATCTTCATAGAACTATCTATGTTCCAACTTTTGGGATATGAGAGATGGCATTAGGTGAAAGAACTGTATTGCTTGTCTGTCTTCTGACATTTGACTGCACATCTGAAGACATCCGTTGGTATAATAGGTCTCTTTTGTCATGTTCTTTCTAGAATGAAACTGGTTGTATCCGTATTGGGTATCAAGCAGAAACATGGTGCCTGCAAGTGGCCTCCTTCTTCTAAACTGAAGGTAGAATTTGAAGAGAGATGAATGGGTATTATGACACCGCTTAGCTCTTATTTTGACAGACTGCAATATATATTTTCTGCCATACTTGTTGCAAATACAACCAGCAATTTCATGATGACAATAGTTAATGAATCTTACAATTCGAGTTCATTTTTATAGCAATGTTTCATCTAACTTTGAGGAACAGGTTGGATCCTTAAGCATAGTTCAACATGTGAACGATGTGCATTCTTAATCATTATTGTGATTTGGTGTATGGAGATTAAGGAAAGAGCTAGTTACTAAGTTAGTGAATCAAACTGATGATGTTTTTGAATCCACTTGCACTTTATTGTGGTTGTGATTTTTTCTAAAAAGAAAGAAGCTGATATGAATTATTACAGTCTATCATGACTGAACAGGTATATTTTTATGTGAAATGTATTTTTCCATGATTCTCAGGGTAAAAAACTTCTTAAATACAGCTAGGAAGGCCGTCAAAAGAAAGACATGGCTCAAGGAGAAGAGGAGTAGATTGAGAATTGGGAAGTATGGGTTGTTTTTAGTCTAACTCATGACTTAACCTCTGGGCTAGTTATTTAACCTCTTATTCTCAAAAACTCTTCCTCACATCTTGCATAATAATTCTTGACCAAGAATGTTTTACAATATGAAAAATTGGCAAGATGATTGACTCCAAATTGATTGGATCGCTTCTCAAGCACAGCTCTGAACCATCAGACCTTAAAATTAATGACAAGACTAAGAAGTGATGCTAGTATTTTCCTAGATTTCTATGAAGTTGGTGTTTTATTTTATAATGCATTATGTTCATTTATCCAAAAAGGAGTGATTTATTCACCCCCCGACTTTGCTTTAACAGTCCCTTCTCATCAGACTTAAATTTTAGGCAAGTAATAAATTAAAAATAAATAATACAAGTTCCTTTTATATGCCAAGTATCTCTCTGATAACAGCTTATTGCTTAGCTGTCCATTGTAGTTTCATATGCAATTTATGAAGGACATGAATATGAGAACACAGAGGCTCAGATTAGTTGGCAGTGTTCCTCAGGTAGCAAGCACATGCCATAGCTTAGGATTTAAAATAAGCAAACATAGTCCTATCTTTTTTTTTTTTTTTTAAATTTTTTTTATTTCTGCTTTGCGTTTTTACTTCTTTTTTTTTTTTTTACATGCATAACATTTCCCAGATTCCCATTTAGCAATACAACCCCCACTATTTCATTCATCATTTTTCATGGACCTGTATTCTCCCCACCCACCCATCCACCCCAGAGTCTTTTACTTTGGTGTAATACTCCAATTCCATTTCAGGTTCGACTTGTGTTTTCTTTTCTAATCTTGTTTTTCAACTTCGGCCTGAGAGTGAGATCATCCCATATTCATCCTTCTGTTTCTGACTTATTTCACTCAACATGATTTTTTCAAGGTCCATCCAAGATCGGCTGAAAACGGTGAAGTCACCATTTTTTACAGCTGAGTAGTATTCCATTGTGTATATATACCACAACTTGCTCAGCCACTCATCTGTTGTTGGACACCTGGGTTGCTTCCAGGTTTTGGCTATTACAAATTGTGCTGCCAAGAACATATGTGTACACAGATCTTTTTGGATGGATGTGTTGGGTTCCTTAGGATATATCCCCAGGAGGGGAATTGCAGGGTCATAGGGTAGGTCCATTTCTAGCCTTCTGAGAGTTCTCCAGACTGTTCTCCACAGAGGTTGGACCAATTGACATTCCCACCAGCAGTGCAGGAGGGTTCCTTTGACCCCACATCCTCTCCAGCATTTGCTGCTGTTACCTTTTCTGATGTATGACATTCTCACAGGAGTGAAGTGATATCTCATTGTTGTCTTGATTTGCATTTCTCTGACAATCAGAGACTTGGAGCATTTTTTCATGTGTTTCTCGGCCTTTTGGATCTCTTCTGTGGTGAATATTCTGTCCATAGTCCTATCTTATCTGTGGCTCTGTAATGTATTAACATCTCTAAGGACCAGAATGGCTTTCAAAAGGAGAACACAACAGAGTCATATCACAGAATAACCTTCATAACAAGTGACCAAGGCCATATGTATGTGTTATAGTGTATAAGAGTGTAATAAAATCTGCGTCAGAAAGATAATTTACCTGGATAGTATGTCTTATTGTCATAGTTATGACCCAGGTTCTAGTTCGACCTCCATGCACAGGAGAAAGCTCTGGTGATATCTTTCTCTCTGTCCCTCTATCTTTCTTTCTAAAAAAATTATATATATATATATATATATATATATATATATATATATATCATCCTTGAGCAATGAAGCTCTCTGATAAAACAAACAAACAAAATTCCCAGAGAAATCAACTAGATATGAATTCAAACACTGTCCAACCCAGGTTTTACCCTGTCAATTTGAGCATGAACTTTCTGGTTTGTAAAATTGGGTAGTTTATGCTTACCTATATTATGACTTTGAAGATAAAATGAGATAAGCTAAATGAAACCCTCATCTGGCTTCTGGAGTTCAGCAGGCCCTCGGTAAATATGAGGTGTGATGAAAACTAGGATGACCCATGGAAGCGGCTTCATGTTAGCCCTCACTGGGCACACTTGCATCTTTTTTAAATTTTTATTTATAAAATGGAGACACCAACCAGACCATAGGATAAGGAGTACAATACCACATAATTCTCACTCCCAGAACTCCATAGCTAATCCTCTCCCTTGAAAGCTTCCCTGTTCTTTATCCCTTTGGGAGTATGGACCCAGGATCATTAGGGTGTGCGCAAGGTGGAAGGTCTGGCTTCTGTAATTGCTTCTCTGTTGAATGTGGGTGTTAGCAGGTCGATCCATACTCCCAGCCTGCCTCTCTCTTCCCCTAGTGGGGCAGGGACATGGGGAGGCCAGGCTCCTTTTTAAGGGAGGACTGTAGCTAGTGAAGCTTGCAGGCCGGTCCACTCTCTACTGCCATCTAACAGAAGGGAACCCAGGGATGAGGACACACTCACTGTTTTAATGCTCACAATTGGTGTGTTCCCCATAAAGAATATACTTCATGGGGCCTCTGGAGCAAGTTCCCTTCTCCTTCATTTAGCAATAACTTATGAGCTAGACATAACTGACTCAAATTGAAGAATCTGACAAAGGAGGTTTGCGGCTTCCCTCCATCCTCTGTACATCTTCCTTTCCCACAGTCAGTAACTTCCACTTCACTCTATTTTTTATGGCAGTAGGGGGTAGGGACTGGGGAAGCAGGACAGTGTTGCTTAGCAGCGAATCTCAAGCTGCCATGCGCTTTTGTGTTTTTTCAAGTCAGGGTTTTTGTCACTCTCTTGAATAGAATCATATTAGCGTTCACCCTTGTCAAAACCCCATGGGTCAAGTGGAGACGTGTGCGTGCTTTATAGACAGGCCCCAGTTCCTGCCTTGTGCCTTCTCTGGAGGATGGTTGCTGCTGGTTTTGTTTAACAGTCACTTCATGCTGAAAATTCTCAAGTGCAAATCACCTTTTGTTTCTTTTATCCCTGGCAATAATGAAGGGCTGAACTGGAGCTTAAATAATTCTTTCAATGAATACATTAAACAGACTCTTTCATTATGGATGTTCGAAGAATGAAAATAATCTGCACAAAGCCACATTTCCTGCACAAACTTTTAAAAGAAGTGAGGGAACTGCCAGTGAGGGAACAATCCATTTTGTTTCTGTAGGAAAGTGGGGGTGTTGGGGGGTGGTGTGGAGATAAAATATGTTTCAAGACTTTCGAAAAGATTTCTGGTGGGAACATTTAACCACTAAGTGAAGCATTCCGTGGGGGATGATGGTACTATTTGGATCTGTATTTTTGTGGCAGTTTCTTATTATCTTCTGAGCAGATGACAAATAGAAGCTCTCCTGATTTGGAAAGTTAAAATTTACTACAGAGACAAACTTTTGAGAATGATATTTCTGTAAAGGCTAAGGAAACCACTTAACATGTCATAATATTGTGTCTTTCTTTATAGCTGAACTGATGCTAAGTTCTTCTCCTGTTTCAGTGCCCTTTTATCTTTCCTACTGTTTTCATACTCCCTAGGTGCTACCTCATTATTTATTTTCACTTTCATTTACATTAAACGGAGTACATGGAAATTTATTGGTGTTTTACAAGCAGAGAATTTGAAAACTTTATCTTTAATGGAAAAATTAAGGTTCATAGGAATGAAAGCTTGGCATAGTCACTCAGCACAGATGTGTACCGCCACAGCATTCCTTTGGCTAGTTCTTCCAAGATATCCAGTGAAAGGTGTTCTCTGTGTATAAAAATAATGGGGCTTTGGTGTATTTATAGGGAAGTGAGCTCTGACAGCATGATGAAGACATTTGGAACTGTCAGAAGGTCAGCAGACTGCCTCCTATAGATTACAGAGGTCTCTCAACAGAAGCTGTAAGAATCGCTTCAAGCTGGAAAGGAGATGATTCGATCTATTATAGCTCAGTGTGTTAATATAGGTAAAATCTGTTAAATTCTAAATGTTGTAGTGTATGTGTGTGTGAATGTACGTGGATGTGTATTAGAAGTAGACTGTTAAAGACAGGTAAGAATATAGAAAGTTGAAAGAAAGTAAAAAAATTAAAGAAACTAAAAAGGGAAAACAATGGGCTAGAAGCTAGCTCACTATGTAAAATACCTGCACATATATTTGAACAGAGGTGTAAAGCCTGGCAAAACATGGGAGAAACACAGCAGTGGGAGCAGCCCCTCCGATGGTGAAGTAGTGCTGTGGACTCAGCCTACCTTCCATCCTCTTGGTTTTCCATGCAACATGGGAAAAAATTAATTAACTAACATAAATGTCAGTTTGGGACTTGTAATTATGGAGGCGTGAGACTCTGTCACCACAAAAAAAGGTAAAATAGTAACAAAAAAGTTGAGAATTGATCCTTCTTTATTAATAATACCCTAGTATTACCACATATTGTGCACAAATAAACTGATTATATTGATTTTGGTTCTTTGAAGAACATATAAGAAAAATGTAGTAATAAATACCTACTTCTACAGACTCATGTCGATCACTCCTATCAGTAACATTTTAATCACCAGGCTTATTTTATTTATTATTCCACTAATAGCCACATGAACAAGTAGATGCTCCTCCACATATAACAAATGAACGTAACCATACATTTTGCATCTTTTGTAACTTAACTAAAAGATCAACTATAGACCCAAATGTCAAATGTAAAACTGTAATGCTTCTTTTTCTAAAGCATCTAAGAAAATGCATGTAACCTTGTGTTTAGTTATAGGCTTTTAGATAGAATCTGAAAAGCATGAACCATGGCAGAAGAAATTGATAAACTAGACTTCTCTAAAAAAGCTTCTGCTTTGTAAAAGACACTGTTAAGATAATGGAAAAATAGCATTGGCAAAATCAGCTCAGCTGTATGTTGCTTTACCATGTGTGTGACCAAGGACTGAGTCCCGCCCCGACTCATTGAAGGAAACTTTGATGCTATGGAGAATGATAAAATGGACTACAGACTAGATGTGAATATTTTAAAGTACATACCAAATAAAGGGCTTATATCTCAAATGTATAAAGTTTTTAAAATTCAACCAAAAAAAAAAAAACCAAAAAAAGTGAATGGGCAAAAGTTCTGAATAGACATCTCAGAAAATAAGACATATAGATGACAAATATACATATTGAAAGACTTTTAGCACATTTTGCATATTAAGAAAATACAAATTGAAACCAATGAGATATTTACCATTAGAATGAGTAAAATCCGGGGCCAGGTGGTGGCACACTTGGTTGAGCGCACATGTTATAGTAAGCAAAGACCCAGGTTCAAGTCCCCAGTCCCCACATGCAGGGGGAAAGCTTCACAAGTGGTGAAGCAGTGCTGCAGGTCTCTCTGTCTCTCTCCCTCACTGTCACCCTCTTCTCTCTCAATTTCTGACTGTCTCTATCCAACAAATAAATATACAAAATTTAAAAAGAAAAAAAACCTTATTAAAAATGAGCAAAATCCAGAAATCGTTTTTTATTTTTTTATTTTTCCCTTTAAAAAAAATGTTGTTGTAGTTATTATTGTCGTTGTTGTTGATGTCATCATTGTTGGATAGACAGAGAGAAATGGAGAGAGGAGGGGAAGACAGAGAGAGAGAGAAAGACACCTGCAAACCTGCTTTACCGCCTGTGAAGTCACCCCTGCAGGTAGGGAGCCTGGACTCAAACCCGGATCCTTATGCAGGTCCTTGCGCTTTGTGCCACATGTGCTTAAACCCCCTGTGCTACTGCCCAACTCCTTAAAATCCAGAAATCTGACAATATCAGTTGTTCAGGATGTAGAAAAACCTGGACTCCCATTCATTTCTAGTGGAATATAGTATTTTAGCAGTTTGAAAAGATCATTTGCAGATTGGTGAGATAGCTTACATGGGAAGATACCTGCTTTGCCATATATGTTGCCCTAGGTTTGAGCCTGCCCCCCCCACCATATGGATGAAAGCCTCAATATTACAGTGTCCTGCTTTGCCTCTAACTTCTCTCTCTCTCTCTCTCTCTGTCTCTCTCTCCCTCTCTCTCTGTTCCTCTCTCTGATTCTCTCTCTCTATCTCTCTCTCTCTCCCTCTCTCTTTCTTTCTACCTGGAAGAGGTAAAAGGTCTGTATCTTTGATATCATGACTATGACCAAGAAAAAGAGAGATAGGGGCCGGGTGGTGGCACATCTGGTTGAGCCCACATGACCTGGGTTTCAGCCCCCGGTCCACACCTGCAGGGGGAAAGCTTCAGAAGAGGTGAAGCAGGGCTGCAGTTGAATCCCCCCTCTCTCTTTCTCTCTCTCTGTCTCTCCCCCCTCCTTCCCTCTTTATCTCCCTCTTCCTTCTTGATTTCTGGCTGTCTCTGTTCATTAAATAAATAAAGATAAAAAGTTAAAAAAGAGAGAAAAAGAGAGATAAAAGACAATCTGATGTATATTCACAGATGAAAACAGCATTATTATATGACAGTAATCATGTTTCTAAATCTTCACCCAAATTTCTATCCACACATAAACTTGAATATGTATGTTTATAGCAGTTCTACATCAAAACTGAAATTAGTTTAGATGTTATTCAATAGTTTAATGGAGTACTATTCAACAATAAGCATGATCTGTATAGCCGTAGAAAAACACAAAAAGGGAAGCATATGTGTATATTACACAGTGAAAAGAGCCAGTGTGAAAAGAGGACATTTTATCTGATTCCAGTTTTATGACATACACAGGTGGTAGACAGGTCAGTGTCTTCCTGAAGTTCAGAAGAAGAGCAGAACAGATGCAACATAGGGGATAATTTAAGATTGTGTACTAAGTAGTACCTTGGATAAATATTTTAACACAATTTTCTGTAAAACGTGCTCATAAAATATGTGTTAACATCTTTGCTGTCATTAAGCATATGTCCTTAAAAGAATATATGTGGTTCAAAAATTTTAAGATTCTAGTTCTTATCTTATTTATTTACTTCTATACTATTCAAAGCAGTTTATAAAATATATCTATATATTAGTCTTTCACATTTAGATTTTAACACTTTGAGTTACTTACAGCTCCAGTGCTATTATAGTAGACTTTCATGTATTTGGGAATATTTGTTCAAGTGAATATTATGTCTTTATTTCTGTACCATTGCTCTACTGAATTGCAATTCCAGCTTTACTATTGGCAAGAAATTGGAAACTACCAACTATAAAATAAAAATAGGGAGTCAGGCGGTAGTTCAGTGGGTTAAGCGCAGGCGGTGCAAAGCGCAAGGACCAGCGTAAGGATCCCGGTTCGAGACCCCGGCTCCCCACCTGGAGGGGGGTCATTTCACAGGCGGTGAAGCAGGTGTCTCTCTTTCTATCCCCCCTCTGTCTTCCCCTTCTCTCTCCATTTATTTCTGTCATAACAACGAAGACATCAATAATGACAACAATAATAACTACAACAATAAAACAACAAGGGCAACGAAAGAGAATAAATAAATTAAATTTAAATTTAAAAATAAAAATAACAGAACTAAAAATTGTGAAGATTTCTAAAGGTTCTAACTAAAGAATATTTTGAACTATTCTTAATATGTTAGAAATGCAGTAGTTGATCTTGAGAATATAGAGGCTATAGACTGATATAAAATAGATGGCAGAGTTTTTCAATTAACCAAGGAATAAATGGCTTAGTAACTTGAACTAGAATGATGGCATGAAGTACTATGCTCCTGATAGTTCATCCTTCAATACCAACTTAGCCCAGTTTTGGTTTCTACCAGTCCATTCATTACTTGAGACTGAGAAGCAACTGATCTATGTGCATTAATGTAGAGTAGGAATAAGTACTGGTAAATCCCTCTTCCTAACTGCTATTGATCATACCCAAGGTTTGGATATGGTAGAACTTTTAAACAGCTCCTTTTCACAGCCATCTGAAATAGGATTATTATTTCACAGAAAATAGAATAGAACTTTCCATAGAGTCTAACACACAAATCAGAGGCTCAGTAGCTACTTGTTGATTGACCTGTTCCTGAGATCGTTCCAAAAGTCCAAGGTAACTAAAGAAAATATTGTCTGGAGTCAATTCCATTTCTCAATTGGCCTTTGGGGATGCATATTTGAAGACTAGAAAATGAATATAAGTGGTTTGCACATGTCATTATCCTTTGAAAGAGTACTTTATTCTATACTTTGCATGTGGAGGCCCCGTATCTCAAAGATACTGGTTTCATTTTACATTTTGGCATTTGTTAATAATATACCTTAGAAAACTGTGATTAAAAGTCAGTGTAGTACTACTCCAGACAAAACATGGCTTCCTGTCATTTTCATTCATCTATAGGACTATAGGACTGTGAAGGTTAGAGACCATATTTTTTAAATATTTGTACACGTATTTTACCAGTGCTTAGTCAACTTTCTTCATACAAGTACCAAGAAAGTAATGATAGAAAACCCCAAATAACCATCAACTGGTGAGTTAATGAACATATTGTAGTATGTTCTTAAAATAGAATACTATTCACAAGTACAAATGACTGATATATGAAACAATATGAATGGAACAAACAGAAAAGCTGAATGAAAAATACCAGATACAAAAGAGTGCTGTAACAATTCCATTTATATGAAATTCTAGAAAAGGAGAATATAGTGATATGTATCATTCATTTTTCTTTTCTGCTGGAACTTTCCCATTAGAATAAAATATCTTGGGACTGGGGAGATAGCATAATAGCTATTTAAAAGACTTTCTTTTAAATTATTTGTTATTAATAGTTTGTTATAAAATTGTAAGGTTACAGTGGATAGTTCCAAACCACATCCACCACTAAAGTTCTATATCCTCACCCTCCCAACTGACAAAGATAACCACCATAGTTTTGAAAAATATTGCAAACAGTTTGCTTGCTTCTATTTTGTTTGAATTTTTTTTGGAAAATTCATGTAAATCAGATCTCTAGATTCCACATATGAGTGAAACCATCTGGTAGTTGTCTTTCATCTCTTTACCTATTTTGCTAAGCATAATCACCTCTATTTACATTCATTTTGTCCCAAAGGACACAATATTACCTTTTTTTGATTACAGAGTAGTCATGGAATATATATCCCATAACTTCTTTAGCTAGTCATCTGCTGATGGGCACTTATGCTGATTCCAATTTTTGGCTATTGTGAATAATGCAGCTATGAACATAATGGTGCATATGTCCCTTTAAATTAGTGTTTGAGTGGCAAACGCTAGAAGAAGAAGTGTTTGAGTGCCCACTTCTTCTTCTAGCATTTGCCCTTCTTCCGTAGCCAGTTAAATGGCTTTGAAAGTGACTGGGATCCATGTGGATTCAGTCGGCTAGGAAGGATCGTCAGTTTCCCCAATGAATGGGTACTCACGGGATGCACCACGAGAAGGTCGATCCAGTGCCCACTAAATAAATGCTTAAGAGTAGTATTGCTGGGTCATAAAGTAATTCCATTTTTAGTTCTTTAAGGACTCTCCATACAGTCTTCCAAAGGGGCTGTACCAATTTGCATTCCCACCAGCAGTGATGCAGAGTTGCCTTTTCTCCACAACCTCTCCAACACCCATCCTTTCCTGGTTTGCTGATGTAAGCATTCTCTCAGGTGTGAGATGGTAACACAGTATAGTTTTAATTTGCATTTCTCTAATGATAAATGGAGTGTTCCTTCATGTTTCTATAGGCCATGTATATCTCTGCTTTAGAAAACTGTTAGGAGAAGAAGTTACAGAAGTCAAAACTCCTACCTTCTGTACCCCAAAAATAATTTTGATCCATACTCCCAGTGGGGGCGAAGTGATAGGAGGAAGAGGATCTGACCGCTCTGAAATCCAGCTCCATCAGGACCCAGAAAGAGGAGGAAAAAGAGAGGAATCTATGGATGTAGAAATAGGGTCATGAATAGCTTGGAGAGGAAGAGAGGACTCGACCTGATAGAAAAAGAAGGTAATTTTGTACAGATTGACAGTTGTAAAAATTATAGTTAACCCATATCTGCAACCTTGGGAGAAACAAGGTGTTTTGCATTGGAGGCATTGAATACTTAGAACTCTGGTGGTGGGAACAGTGTGGAATTATACTCTCTGTTGACATGTAATTTTGTAAATCAATATTAAATCACTAATTTTAAAAAAGAGAGTAAAAAAGAAAGCTGTCTGTTTACTTCATCGGCCCACTTTTTTTTTATTAGGTTACATTTACATCTTTTGTAGACCTATTTCCAAGTGTCTTTATCAAGTTAGCTTTGGTTCAACAACATTGGACTTTGTCAGCTATTTTGTTCTTCCCTTTCCTGTGTCTGGTCTTCTCTGTTGTTGTGTTCCTGGTTCTGTTCTACTCTGATACTGATCATCACATTAAAAGTTGAGATTCCTTTATCTCTTTTCATGTTGGACTCCTCTCAGAAATTCTTACAAGGAGGGTTGGTAGTGACAAAGTCCTTCAGTTTCTGAATGTTTGAAAAGATCTTTACTTCTCCCTCATATTTGAAGGATAATTTAGCAGGATATAGAATTTGTGGCTGTCAGTTTTCATCTTTTAATACCTTGAATATGTCATTCCACTCCCTCCTTGCCTCTAGGGTTTGTGATGAGAAATCTGATGAAAACCTGATGGTTCTTCCTTTGTATGTGACTTTCTCCCTTTTCCTGGCAGCCTGCAGTACTTTTTCCTTGTCCCTCATTTTGAATAGTTTTATAATAATGTGTCTTTGTGTGTGTTGTTTTGGATTAAAAAATTTAGGTGTGCACTCACATTCTTGGATTTCTATATTCTGAAAATTGCTCAAATGTGGAAAATTTCTTTGAATATGTTCTATTTTTTTCTCTTCTAACTCAGGGATCCCAATAACTCTGATGCTCATCTTTCTGATGGAATTTGCTACCTTGTTGAGAAGTGCTTTATTTTTCCTAAGCCTTTCCTCTTCAAGAGTTTTAAATTCACAGAGTGTGGTGGTTGTGTCTTCTACTGTTGCTGTTCTCTCCTTCATCCAATTAAGTCCACGTCCCAGGCCTCTTACCCCAAACTGAACTGCATTCAAAGTGTCCTTTAGGCCCTGCAGCTCTGTTTGGAATTTTTTTCTGTACTTTGTAATTCTTGGGTAAAATAATTATTTAGTTCTTAAATCTTAACTTTAGACTCTTGAATTGATAATGAATTTTCTAAACTCCATCTCTGTCATTTTTTCTCCCTAGATCTATTTCTATCTGATTATTTGCAGTTTTTGTCTATTCATTTATTATTTATTAATTGCTACCTACTTCTCAGTTTCTTCATTTTGTGTGGATTTCATTGTTGTGCCAGTAGGAAGCACTGTGGCTAAGGCATTGAATTTCTTTTTTTTATATATCTTGGTGTAGGAGGAGAAATTTTTATTGTGAGTCACCATTCTGTGACCTTGATGTCAATGTAGGATCTCCCTCTACTGTTCCTACCTCTGTAGAGTAATAGCAACAGAGACTCAAGAAGTCACAGTTGTAAACTGGTGACTTTTAAGGTGTTTTTTTTTTTTTCTTGTATTGCTAAAACTCGAACCTAGAAGTGGTATGACTCCGCTGCCAATCAAATATGGTGCCTGTTGTCTCTGAGCACTGGTTTTTAGTCCTGGGAATCACTCATGCAACCCCTTTCTGTCCTCAAGCCACATGTGTTTGTACTCAACTGTGGCTTAGATGATTTTTTGTTTTTTAATTTTTTTAAGCCATCATTTCTTTAACTCAACCCAGAAATGGTGAGCCTCACTGCCAAACTCCCAGTCCAGCACCTGCCATTCCTGAGTATGGCCTTTTAGTCCTAGGAATCTTTCCCTCACCACTTTACTGTTCATAAGCCACACATGTTTGTACTCACCTGTGACTTGGTGAGTTTTTGAAGATTTGTATTTTGTTCAGTTTTCAGATGCTCTTTGTTGCTTTTCCTAATTGATCAGGGAGAGCAGAAAACTCAGCTGCTGCTACTCCATAGTCATGCCTCTGGAAGTCTCTCCATATTTCTTTCTTTTCTTTTCTCTTCTCTTCTTTTCTTTTCCTTTTTTGTTAATTTTCTTTTATTTGCTTTCCTTTTTTTCCCAGAGCACTGCTCAACTCTGGCTTATGGTAGTGCAGGGAATTGAACCCAGGACTTTGGAGCCTCAGACATGAGAGTCTCTTTGCATAACCATTATGCTATCTACCCCGCCCCATATTTCTTTTTATGTTTAATACCTGGAATAGCTTTTAAAGCATATTAGAAATATATAAAAATATATAAAATATAAAACATTTTATATTTTATATAGAATATATAAAATATATAAAAATAAAAAACTAGTTGTTGAAAAGGCATATAATAAGAATTAAAAGTTGTTGCATCAATGTAAAGAAGATTTTACAAACCGTAGAAACATAGTAAGGTTTTGATAATAGAAAACCTGTGAAATGTTTAGAGTATAGCAATATAGATTAGGAAGTAAAAGGAGATGGAGCTCCAGTGGCGCAATCGGTTAGAGTGCAGTACTTATACAGGAAGTAAAAGGAGAGGAATTTTAAAGCCAAAGGGGGCAAAATCACATTTTTCATGTCTACATAAAAATTAGAAATGTCTTGTAAATAAATACATACATACATACATACAAAGTTAGATACTAAGTTGAGTTAGAGGCTGGATCGTGGTGCACTTGGTTTAGTGCACATGTTACAATAACCAAGGCCCTGGGTTTGAGCTGAGCCCCTGGTCCCCACCTACAGAGGGAAAGCTTTGTGAGTGGTGAAGCAATGCAGCAGGTGTCTCTCTTTCTCCCTATCTCCCCCTACCCTCTCGATTTCTGCCTATCTCTATCCAATAAAAAAAAATTAAAAAGTAAGGTTGAGTCAATGAGAACACACACACACACACACACATTTGCCTCCAAGGTTATCATTGGGGCTCAGTGCCTGCACTATGGATCCACTGCTCCTGTGGCTATTTTTATGTTTTTTTTTTTTTTTTATAGGACGGAGAGAAGTTGAGAGAGGAGGGGAAGACAGAGAGGGGGAGAGAAAGATAGACACCTGCAGACCTGCTTCACTGCCTGTGAAGTGATGCCCCTGCAGGAGGGGAGCTGGGGGCTCAACTGGGATCTTTGTGCTGGTCCTTGCACTTTGTACTAAGTGCCCTTACCCTGGTGTGCTACTTCCCAGTTCCCTCAAAATATAATTTTTATATAGCAATTATGAAGATTTAGAAAAATGTTGAAAACACATGAATGGTGCCTAGGAAGACAAGAATTATACATTCCTAAGGAATTTTACCTTTAATAAGTAAATAAGTTGCATTTTTTTCACTTCTTCCAGAATATTGATAACAGTTGGTGATTAGGTTCAAGGTTATGAAACTGTTGAAATTAGTAAGCAGGACTTTCAAGTGACTCATTAGCTAATCTTTCAGTACTCATTCTGTAATGGGTGACATATTCAGCACATTTAGTAATATACTCAGGGGGCACATTTAAATGAAAGTCTGGTGAAGCAATTTGAAAAACATCAAAATATTTTACTAGTGTTAAATTTGCCCAAATTCCAGTTGATAAAATGTAAGATAGGATCTATCTCTCTGTGTAATATGTGTTTACATTTACAGGCTTTTTCCTCGTCCACTCCCATTTTAATAATCGTCTTAAACTCTAAGGGAAAAAATCTATACTTACCTCACTGACCCTATTGTTTTATGATTATTAGCTAGGAAATTAAGCACTAGGAACTGTTTAAGAAGCAATGGAAAATTTTAAGGGACTTCAACTTTAGAGGAATATTAGATTCCTTTGAAATCCAAAAGTAGAATTTTTTTTAATTGCCACTAGGTTTATTTATCACTGGGGCTTGGTGCCTGCAGGACAAATTCACTGCTCCCAGTTGCAATTCCCTTCAATTTTCTTTTTTCTTTTTTTCTTTTATTTGATTGAACAGAGAGAAATTGAGAGGGGAGAGGGGAGAGGCACATTGAGAGGGAGAGAGAAAGACAACTGTATCACTGCTTCACCACTCATGAATCATCCCCCGATGAAGGTGGGAAATGGGGACTTGAGCTGTGTCCTTGCACATGGTAACATGTGTGCTCAAGAATAGTCCTCTGTGAAATGACTTGATAGGTTGATGATTTTTTTTAGTCAAGGAATGTTTAAATGTGTTTTTTTCACTTTACTTAGTTACAGTAGTATTTCTTGACCCCAAAAATAGCCTACCAAACCATACCAAATGGGAGATGTTTACTTAAAGAAAATAAAGGGTGTAGAATTCAAGTTCACCAAACTTTGGGGATTTGATCTTCTATACCAGGGTACACTTCTGGGATTAGTGCTCTGAATATGAAACTCAGATTCATATCTTAAGGAGATCATGTTTTATACAGAATCAGGCTTGTAATGAGTCAGATGAGTAAGAGTTAGCAGGTAGACCTATGTAGGTAGACATGTGAAACATATAACCATAAATGTACTGACAGGCTTAGAAAAGCTGTTGATCATAATGTTTTTGGACAACACAAGTCACCCAGTGTTACTGGGATACCAATGAGAAGAAGTCAAATGTTAGTGAAGAGGTTACAGTGGCAAATAAAGGACCACCACCACCACCAATAATAATAGAAAGACATGTTTTTGGAGTCCTTTAAAAGGAAGTTGGGTTGTTTGCATGATTCTATCAATAAATACTCTGTCAGAATTCTAGTTGGGGATCATTTACTTTATACTGTTCCACCTCTAGATGACTTGTGTCCTTCCAGATCTCTTCAGATCATTAGCTTGATGTACAAAATTTCTTTCCACCCTGAGATGTAACAGATCTCACAGTCCTGACACCTGGATAAGTTTCTTGGCCCAAAATAGCAATATGTCTGTAAAACCTTGCTACTGGCAGTGTGGTAACTGTACCACAGCATGGGATATCCTAAGATAGTGTGTTAGAAGACAGAATTTCAAGTCCATCCCAGAAGTCATAAATATGAATTTATATTATAGCAAGATTGCACTTCATTGATTCATATGCTCATTGAAATGTATATGTATTAGTTGTAGAATTGGTGAAACAAGATTGGCATTGTTATTTAGAAAGCTTGCTTCAGAACCCTTTTACACTGCTGATGGAGATATAAATTAATCCAGCCCCTGTGAGAGCAGTCTGGAGAAATCTCACAGGATTTGAAAGGGACGTACTCTATGACCTTGGAATTCCTCTTCAGGGGACATATCCTAAGGAACCAAATACATTTAAACTAAGATTTTTTGTATGTCTATGTTCATAGAGGCACAATCTGTAATAACTCAAACATGTAAGCAACCTAGGTGTCCAACTACAGATGAGTAGCTCAGAATGTCATGGTATATATGCACAATGTAAGATTACTTAGCTATAAAAAATGGTGAAGCCACCTTCTTCACCACATCTTGGATGAAGCTTGAAGGAATCATGTTAAGTGAGATAAGCCAGAAAGAGAAGGATGAATAGGGAATGATCTCACTCATGGACAGAATTTAAGAAACAAGAACAGAAAAGAAAAATACAAGGTAAAACTTGGACTGATTGGTTGTATTCCACTAAGGCAAAGGACTCTCGGCAATGATGATATCCAAAAGCTTCTTGCTGGATTCCTTAGTTTTTTCCTATGTATATTATCATGTCATCTCCAAACAGGGAGAGTTTGACTTTTTCTCTTCCAGTCTGTATGCCTTTAATTCCTTGTTCCTGCCAGATTGCAATGGCAAGAACTTCTAACACTATGTTGAATATTAATGGTGATAGTGGGCATCCCTGTCTAGTACCTGATCTGAGGGGAAATGCTTCCAGTTTTTCACCACTGAGTATGATGTTGGCTGTAGGTTTGCTATATATAGACTCCACTATATTCAGGAATTTTCCATCTATTCCCATTTTTGTAGTGTTTTGATCATAAAGGGATGTTGCATTTTTTCAAAGGCTTTCTCTGCATCTATTGATATGACCATGTGGTTTTTGGTCTTGCTTTTATTGATGTGGTGGATCATGTTGATTGCCTTACGTATACTAAACCTACCTTATATGCCTGGGATAAACTCCACTTGGTCATGATGAACAATCTTTTTAATATACTGCTGTATCTGGTTGGCTAGAATTTTGTTCAATATTTTAGCATCTATGTTCATGAGGGATATTGGTCTCTAGTTTTCCTTTTTGGTGGTGTCCCTGTCTGCTTTTGGTATCAGAGTGATGTTGGCTTCATAGAAGCTGGAAGGGAGTATTCCAGTGTCTTCAGTCTTCAGGGAGACTTTTAAAAGTAGAGGAATTAGTTCTTCTTTGAAGGTTCTGTAGAATTCATTTGTAAAATCATCTGGTCCAGGACTTTTATTTTTGGGAAAGCTTTTGATAACTATTTCAATTTCATTAGCTGTGATGGGCCTGTTCATGTTATCTACTTCCTCTTTACTTAGTTTTGGAAGTTGGTAGGTATCTAGGAAATCATCCATTTCTTCCAGGTTCTCTAGCTTGGTGGCATATAGTTGTTCATAGAAGCCTCTCACAATATGTTGAATTTCTGCTGTTTCTGTTGTGATATCTTCTCTTTCATTTACTATACAATTTATTTTGGTCTTCTCCCTTTTTTGTTTTGTGAGTCTGGCTAAAGTTTTGTTGATTTTGTTCACTCTTTTGGAGAACCAACATTTACTTTCGTTGATCTTTTGTATGGTTTTCCTATTTTCAATGTTATTTATTTCTGCCCTAACTTTAGTGATTTCTGTGCTTCTGGTTGCTTTAGGGTTCCATTGTTCTTCTTCTTCTTGGTCTTTAAGATGTGCAATCAGGCTGGTTATTTGTGCTTTTTCTTGCTTCCTAATGTCTGCTTGTATGGCTCTGAACTTCCCTCTCAGTACTTCCTTATCTGTGCCCCAACTATTTTGATAGCTTGTGTCTTCATTTTCATTGAACTCTTGAAACATTTTGATTTCTTCATTTATTTCCTCTTTGACCCAGTAGTTGTTAAGGAGTGTACTGTTGAGCTTCCACATTTTGGGACTAATGCTAATCTTTTGTTGATTGTTAAGTGTTAGTTAAATTTCACTGTGGTCTGAGAAGATGCAAGGGATGATTTCAGTGCTCTTGAATTTGCTGATGCTGTCTTTGTGGCCTAACATATGGTCTGTCCTTGAGAATGACCTGTTGAGCTGCGCTGTGGAAAAGAGAGAGAGGAGATCCGGAGCAAAGAGGGAACACAAATCTTTATTTGCGCTGGCACCTCAGAGTTGGGTGAGAGAGAAGCAGCTTGGGCCACATAGAGGTAGCAAAAATGGCCGCCTCACGCAGCAACCTTCGCTGCATCTAACCACCGAAATGAAGGGCCGGCAAGACAGAGAGGTATGGAAGAAGAAGGGCTTTTATAGGAGTAGCTCTTGCAAGAATGGGAAGGGGGAGGAGTAACCATAGAACTCCAGAATAGGATAATAACTCTCGTGAGAATGGGAAGGGGGAGGAGTAACCAAAGCACTTCAACTATCGCGGGGAATCAACAGTGCCCTGAGGGCACAACATGACAGATGTGACTGCATCTGCACAATTTCCCAGCAATGACCCATGTGGACTTGAGTAAAATGTGTATTCCAGTTTCTTGGGATAAATGACTCTGAAAGTGTCCAACAGTTCTAGTTTATCTATCTCCTCATTTAGCTCCCTTATGTCTTTATTGATTTTCTGCCTGGCTGATCTGTCAAGTTGAGAGAGTGGGGCCATGAAGGTCCCTACTATGATGGTGTTGCTGTTAATATATTGCTGTAGCTCTTTCAGTAGTCGTTTGATGTATTTTATGGCTTCTCATTCGGTGCATAGATGTTAATAATTATTAAGTCCTCTTGATTGACTGATCCTCTGAGGATTAGTGTCCATTCCTATATTTTTTAATTTTATCTATTTTAAAGTCTATCATGTCAGATATGAGAATAGCAGTTCCTGCCATTTTTTGTGGTCCATTGGTCTGTATGATAGCTTTCCCTCCTTTCACTTTGAGTCTGTGTTTGTCTTGTTGAGTTAGGTGTGTTTTCTATAGACAGAATATTGTTGGGTTGTGTTTTCTTATCTATCTTCCTACTCTGTGTCTTTTAATAGGTGAATTCAGGCCATTCACATTTATGGATATCAAAGACTGAAGATATATTAACACCATTCTTGTAGAGTTTTAGAGTGTTCTGATAGATGGCCTATTTATGGTGGTCTGACTGTTTATAGGAGACCTTTCAGAACTTCTCTCAGGGCATGCTTTCTGATAGTTGATGCCTTCAATTGTTGCTTGTCTGAGAAGGGTTTTATGCCTCCATCTAGTTTGAATGACAGTCTAGCAGGATACAGTATTCTTAGCTGAAAGCCTTTCTCATTGAGCACTTGATAGATATCTTACCATTCTCTTCTGGCCTGTAGTGCTTGTGTGGAGAAATCTGCTACTAATCTTATGGGTTTTCCTCTGTAGGTGACTCTTTGTTTTTCTCTTGCAGACTTCAGGATCCTTTCTTTATCCTTATTCCTTTCCATTCTAAATATGATGTGTCTTGGTGTCTTTAAGTCTGGGTTAATTCTGTTTGGGATCCTCTGGGCTTCTTGAACCTTTATGTCTTTGATTTGTCTAGACTAGAGAAGTTTTCAGCTATTATGGCTTGTAGAATGCTTTCTTCCTGTCCCTCTCTTTCTTCCTCTGGTAAGCCAATAATGCATATATTGTTTCTTTTGAAGTCATCCCATAGGACTCTGTTGTTGTTTTCAGTATCTTTGATCTCTTTTTGAGATCTCGTACTTCTTTTTTTAGTTGTCTCTAATTCATCCTCGATCTTGCTAATTCTGTCTTTAGCCTCATTGATTCTATTCTTTCTCCCCTCTACTGTTTTCTGGAGTTCATTTATTTTGTAACCCTGTTTTGATACTGTTTTAGCTTGCTCAGCTTGTTGTGTTCTTAGTTTAGTTATTTCAGCTTTCAGTTCTCTAATAACCTCCAGATAATTAGTGTTTCCTTCCAGAGTCTCATTTGTTTTTTTCTGCATTTCTGATGACAATTCTTTCAAACTCTTTACTGACTCCTGTGATTATTCCCTTAACTGGTGTTTGAATGTTGACCTCATTATTTTGTGCTTCACCCTTTGGGGGGCTTTTAGCTGGAGTCTTGTCCTGGTTCATTTCTCCAGTACTTCTTCTTGTTGGTTTAGCCATTTTATATATTATGTTATGAGGTCTCTCTCTCTCAGTACTCTTCAAATTACTGGTCACTATTGCCTGGATTTACTTGTGTCTAAGTAATGTAATTAAAGGTTCACAGTTGTGGAAGGCAACAGTTGTTTCAATTGTATTTGAATCCCTGATTTGGAGTTTAGTGGCTTAAAAGCCTCTTTTGTGTTTTTGGTGTTTTTTTTCCCTGAAAGGCTATGGGAGCCTGAGGTCTTTTAAACTATAAGTAGGCTTCTTAGCTAAATCACTGATCCCTGACCAAGAGATAATGTAGGGTATGGCAGAGATAATCCAGTGGTTATCTAAAGAGACCTTCACAGCCCCACTGCTATGCCACTGAGGTATAGATCTTATCCTGAGTTTCCTGGTTAGTTCTATGTCCCCTGGTGTCAGCAAAGGGCCTCCCTGCCGCTGCTCCAGATTCTGAGGTCAGTAGCAATGGAGACTCAGAGTTGCACTTGGTGAATCTCAGGGGAGTCCTCTCCTCCCTTCAGCCATCTTTTTGTTGGTGAAACAAACTTGAAGTGGTGTCTCAACTGATAAATTGCTGGACTGTTACCAGCCACTTAATCTGTCCCTAGTCTCCTCTCTGTCCACCAGCCACATGTGTTTGCACTCACTGGTGATTTGGTGGGTTCTTGAAGTCATTCTAGTCCTGTCTTGTTTCAGTCCCAGGTGGTCTCCTTTGGTAGTCCTTGGACTTCAAGGCCAGGATGATCTTGAGCAGAGCAACAATGAGGCACTTGAGGCCAATGGTGATGTATTTCAGTACAAAATCTGCAATGCCCATAATCCACAGCAAGTCGAAGAAATCCAGTGTCTCCAACTTGGGCTTCAGGAATATGAGGCATCCATGGAGGTCACTTACTGTTGTCCAGGGTGCTCTTATATGTTGCTATGGTTTGAACCCAAGGTCTTATGCACAGTAAGGCATGTGCCAACCAAGTATGAGCTGTCAATTCTTAATGTTATCTAAGCACATGAATATGAAAAATATTTCCAAGAATGATTTGTAGGAAAACTTAGAAATGTAAGCATGGAACTAGAGAACACTGGTATTTAAGGAATGTGAAGACAAATTATCAAACCATGGAAGATATAGAAGAAGAATGGATGGTATTTGTCACTGAAAGTCAAATATAATATAGTTTCAGGCAAATAATAGTTACTCACCAAGACGTGATTCATGAATGTAAAATGAAGAGTAGAAAAAGTCTGTTTCATTTGATGCCTAGGAACTTATTAATGGCCTTGAAGGAATTTGAGTTGAGTGGTATTAAAAGTCAGCATAAGAGATCTTGTGAAAAATTTATTCTAAACAAGTGGCTGTTAGGGAAAGAGGAAATGGTGACCACTAGACACAGAAGTACACAGTCAAGAAAAAAAATCAGTATCTTCTCACATTACCTCTCTCCTTCTTCACCTCTCTTCCTCCCTAGCCTAGTATCACATATGAAGAAATAACCACAGGAAGGGAAAGTGTCTATATGGGTAAATAATGACAATCTTTAGGGGTGGGAAGGTATAATAGCTAAGAGAACAGGATCCCTGTCTTAGACACCAGCAGATGAAATTCATAGTGGGTGGAAGACTTTACCCTAGCCAGAAGGAAAAAGTAAGTTAATGTGTGAGACCAAGGGAAATATGGGACCATTGGCATATAATTTTGGCAGGCAGTCAATTTAGGGTACTCACATCCATGTGGAGTGTGTGTGTGTGTGTGTGTGTGTGTGTGTGTGTGTGTGTAACAGACAATGATATTCAGTTAGAAGCAAAAGCAGCTAATAGAAATGAGAACCCCAGAGAAAAGGGTAGAAAATAGTGACCAGAAATATAGTAGGGATGGGATAGCATTTAAGATTACTCTATTCAGATTCTTCAGGTCTAGAAGATAAATTATGGTAGTTTCTGTATCAGCTAGCCCATTAGTTAATATATAAATAGATTCAAAATATAGTAGCTACCCATCATCTATGATGCTAATGCATGATCAAACAGACTATTATTCAGATACCTAAAAACTAAAAAGTCATCTAGAGATGCCAAAAACAAAGAATCAAAAAGAAAAGAAAAAATTTTACATGACTCTAGTGTAGCAAAAATAAATATCAAAACCAATTGCTGAATATGTATTGTTTGTCTATTACTATAGATGAGGTGGAACATAGAAATAATAGCAATAAATATTTAGTATTTAGGCAATCATAAAACATCAGTTAGCAGAGGTTACTTAAGAATATAAATATTTTAGTTAATTCATCTGTAGATTTGCAGAATTAGAAAAGTGCTCATAATTCAGCCACATGCTTTCATCTGTACTAGTGCTTACAACGTCAGAGCCTTCCTCCCCCACGGAGCCAACTCCATGCTTACTTAATTGTTTGAGGAATCTATTTTATCAGGATAAATTATGAGCAATTTCTACTTCCCTGAAGCTGGATGAGCCAAATTAATTTTCATTACACTCAACAACTAATGTGTGTATGCTACATTTAAGATACTATTGTTGGACTTGCAAAATGATCAATATATTCTTTAATAGCTCATTGGGGGAGGTAAGGCAATTTCCCAGATGATCACCAGAGAGATGAAAATAAATGCCATTAGAGAGGTTACTCTGTGCTGTACTTCTTGTTTAAAAATGAGGTGCCAAGATATATATCTCAATAAATTATGACATGTGTCTTCCACACCCCCTCCCCAGTCCTGTTTATGTTGGAATGTCCACTTGCTTTTCCAGCCAAGTTGAGTCAGTCA
This sequence comes from Erinaceus europaeus, assembly GCF_950295315.1. Classification (NCBI taxonomy): domain Eukaryota; kingdom Metazoa; phylum Chordata; class Mammalia; order Eulipotyphla; family Erinaceidae; genus Erinaceus; species Erinaceus europaeus. The sequence continues at coordinate 52,575,550 of NC_080171.1, forward strand.
AGATGGAAATGTTAATTTATTTGACTGGACATTGCTCTGCTAGGTTTTGTTGTCAACAAAACTGCCTCTGGTAGTAAATGGTTCTACCAAACTTAGTGTAGCACTTTATAATTTAGAAAAACAATTTTTATATGTTAAGTTTACAAATCAGTTCTCATTTGTTAGCCTATGTAATCCCAGGTCTATAAGGAAAGCAGTTTTGTCCTCCTCTATAACATGTGAAAGACAAAGTACTCAGTTAATAATTTAAACAAATCACATAACAGGCAAGTGAAGAATGAAGACATCCAGGTTCCATAATTCCAGGTTTCAGCTAATAGAGTAAGCACTTATGGGGATTTGGCAAAAGATAAATTATGAGTGTTTAGAGATGCTGAGGAGTTGACATTGAAGAAGCACAGTTTGAGGTGAGGTTTCAGAAAATAAGAAGGGCATTTCAGACAGAGAGTATAGAAAACTTGAATATGGCAGTCCAGTGGTAGCACAGCAGGTTAAGCACAGGTGGCGCAAAGCACAAGAACCAGCGGAAGGATCCCGGTTCGAGCCCCCAGCTTCCCACCTACAGGGGAGTCGCTTCACAGGCCGTGAAACACATCTTCAGGTGTCTATCTTTCTCTCCCCCTCTCTGTCCTCCACTCTTCTCTCCATTTCTCTCTGTCCTATCCAACAATAGTGATATCAATAACAACAACAATAAAACAACAAGGGCAACAAAAGGGAATAAATAAATATTAAAAAAAGAAAAAGAAAACGGATATATGGGTATAGAGAGTATAAGAATCATACTAGGGAGTCAGGAGGTAGTGCAGTAAGTTAAACGCATGTGGCGCAAAGCGCAAGGACCTGGGTGAGGATCCCAGTTCGAGTCCCTGGCTCCCCACCTGCTGGGGAGTTGCTTCACAGGTGGTGAAGCAGGTCTGCAGGTGTCTGTCTTTCTCTCCCCTGCTCTGTCTTCCCCTCCTCTCTCTATTTCTCTTTGTCCTATCCAACAACGATGACATCAGTAACTACAACAATAAAACAACAATGGCAACAAAAAGGAAAATAAATAAGTAAATATTTTTTAAAAAATATACTCCATATGGTTGTTATCTATCCAGAAGAACTATCTATCCAGAACAGATGGATGACAGTTAAATCCAACAATAATTTCAGATCAATAAGCAGAAAAGACAGGAAAAGATGTCCATGAAGAGAGCTCAGGAGTCATCCATGTTTAATGGTTAGAATTGCCAAACGACCGACCAAATGGGAAACTAAAGTGATTGAAGATCACTATTATAGGAGGCAAGGGACCTACACAGTCAAGGGAAAGCATACATTATCAGAGATAATTGTCAATGGCAAGAGGATGAAATACTGGACTTCACGTGTTTCCAGAAAGAGTGCACTGAAAATAGAAATTAAATATATAATGAAAAAGTGGATGGGAAAGAAATGAATGTTAGGGCCAAGTTGAAGAGGACCAAGGTAAAGAGGGTTCTCTCTCTCTCTCTCTTTCTCTCTAATAGACCCTTGAGCATTCTTCATTCTTTTCACTTCTTCCTTTCTTCAGGCAAAAGGATGGATTAAAGAACCATTACATTCTTTTAGTCTTCATCACTGTATTTTATTTCTTTTCTTTTTATTTGTTGCCTTCAAGGTTACTGCTAAGGTTCAGTGCCTGCAATATGAATCTGCTGCTCCTAATGGCCATTTTTTTAGTGGATAGGATAGAGAGAAATTGAGAGGGGAAGAGAAGACAGAGAGGGAGAGAGAGAGAGGAAGAGAGAGAGAAAGAGACCTGCAGACCTGTTTTATCGTTGTAAAGTGACCCCTTATCAGGTGGGGAACTGGGAGCTTGAACTGGGATCCTTGCATGAGTCTTTGTACTGTGTGCTCAACCTAGTGCGTCACTGCCAGTCTTCCATGTTTTATAGCTTGTTTTGTTTGTGTATGACTTAAAGCTTTCCTCTAAACAATTCTGAACTCTGTGTTTACAGTCTGTTGAGCAGGAAGTAGGTGGACATTATGAAGTTTTGTTTACTGTTGTTGTATGTTTTACATTGGTTTGGTCTAGCTCTCCCCCTGCCAGGAAAATTGGCTTAGTCCTGCTAGTTTTGCGGGCCTGCTTGTCCCCGCCCCAAAGAACCCCGACAGAGTTCGAGACTTCTTGGTGCCACCATGTGAGATGCAGGAGAGTTCTGTTTGGTGATTAGTTTGGGTTAGTTGATGAATCGTTGTTCGTGAATAAAGAAATACAGCTTCCTGGCCCAGCTGCGTGTCTCTGGTCATCTCTGTTACCCGCCCGTGAAGCCAGCCCGGATAAAACAACATATGGCACCTACAACGTGGGACCAGACCTGCGCATCTCTCAGATAAGTGAAGACAATTTGGCTATCTATGCACTATGGCCTTCTCTTCTGCTTGTGAAGAGATCTCCAAAGGCCTCTGCCGTTTCTTCACGAGACTGTTTCGCTGTTTCTGAAACATTTATCTCTGGATCACTCTGTGGTTTCTGCCCAATGCCAGCTCGCAGGAGCCCAATGCCAGCCCGCAGGAGCCCAATGCCAGCCTGCAGGAGCCCAACACCAGCCCACATGAGCTGGCTTTCCACCGCTTGGCGTGGGGCACTGAGTGCTGGCTCCCTCCACAATGCTCGGCTGCTGGGAACAGGGCAGCAGACATGGCAGGGCTGCGGCAGCCTGTCCTGGCCGCCACCCCGGGGCACCTCGGCCCACGCCTTCTGCACGGCTGGCCCGCCCGCCCTCATGCTATGAAGTCTGGACAGATCCCTGTCCCCCCAGAGACCTCGGGCTCCCTGCTGAAACTGGGCCCCCTGGCCAAGATCTCCAGCTTGGGTCTGAAGGCAGACGAGCTAGAATACACAGAGATTCGTGCAGAGATCGCAACCTACAATTCCTAGAAGTGGAGCTGCGCGGGAAGCCACCTCCGCATAGTGACCCCCCCCTCAACAACTAAGACAGTACAGATCTAAATTCGTGTTTAAAATGACATGGCTTCGTAACAAAAGTTTCTCTCCTTGTATATTGAAGACCATGTGTATGTGTGTGTTTAAAGTTTGGTAACATTAAGGTTAAAAATGTAACTTTAAGGCTATATTCTTACCAGACAAAGCTAAATGAAAAAGGTTTTCAATGTAATTCTCATAAAGATAAAATTAACTTACATTTAAAGTCTGAGGTAAAAATGAGTTAACAATCAATATATTTTAACTAAGTTGGTCAAAACAAAACCTGCGCACACCTAGGGTGTGTCTCCATCTTAAATGGGTGTAACAAAAGGTTAAATAGACTTGTTGATATGTAAAACTCTCGATTACCTTCCCTATTAGAAATGGTAGATTACACAATGGCTATGCTAATGATACTCAAGCCTGAGGTTTTCTTTCCTTGATCCTCATGTTTACCTTTTCACATTCTATTGTTTAAACTTTAACCAACCTTAAAATCATTCTAAAAAACACTTCTAATTGTAATAGTTATCAATTGTGATAAACTTCTAACCTGCTACAAGTTTGTTTCATAGTAAGTAAATTGCAGCTGTCAAGTTCTCTACAGAAAAGCCGAATTCCAGCAGTGGACCTTCCTCATACAACGTTTCACCCCCTGGCATTCTTCTGTGGACATCTGCTTTCGACTGGCACTCCTATTGGACTCACTGGTCTCAAACACTGACTGCTGCCAGCTGCCTTTGGGACTCTAGGCCATTCCCCGCCCCCATGTTAAAAAAATGCCCACCTAGGCAAATACGCCCCCCAGAGGCAGGAAATGTTTTTTTTAAGCTGATAAAGTTTTGCCCACAGAGGCAAAAAATGGCCCCCTCAGGCCTTCCCTTGGCAGCACACTGGTTCTTGTTACTTGCTTACATGTTTCTCCATGTTTGTGCCAGTTTCTTTTTTGAAAATGCCTGTACGATATAGGTTTCTGTTCACCCCACAACCCTGATACTGCAGTCATTTAGTTAAAAAGAAAAGGGGGAATTTTTGTATGCTTTACATTGGTTTGGTCTAGCTCTCCCCCTGCTAGGAAAATTGGTTTAGTCCTGCTAGTTTCGCGGGCCCACTTGTCCCCGCCCCAAAGAACCCCAACAGAGTTCGAGACTTCTTGGTGCCGCCATGTGAGAAGGATGCAGGAGAGTTCTGTTTGGTGATTAGTTTGGGTTAGTTTATGAATCATTGTTCGTGAATAAAGAAATACAGCTTCCCGGCCCAGCTGCGTGTCTCTGGTCGTCTCTGTTACCCACCCATGAAGCCAGCCCAGATAAAACAACATACTGTATTTTCAGCATTCAACAGTTGAATTAAACATATTTCACTGTTGGTTAAGCTCACAATCAATTTATGATTCCACATAATCTGCATCCTGCACTTTCTAAAATTTGGAGAAGACAACCCAGAAAAGGAAGGACACAGTAGGTGGAGAGGCTATGCAGCCAGAAATCTGCATTTTAGTCTGGGATTTGGCATTGAGAGATATTCTTAGGAAAGCCAAGCTGCTTCATTCCAGGCACTATTTCTAAGCCTTTCCTCTTAGTAAAGATTTTAAACTTAAAGCTGATTTTAGAAAGTGCATTAATAAGTTTACTATTTGGATATTTATAGAATTCAATGCTGTATCAAGAATGATTTTCAGGAAGGAAGGAAGGAATGGAGAAAGAAGATAAGAGTGTAGTGTATAGGTATATGTGGATGTATGTGCATATATATATACATAATATGTATATGCATACAGACATTTGTGCTTATAAAATTAGTAATTCTCCCTAGGTTTTCTAATAAGTTATCTCTTTAGGATTCACATTGGTATCAGTAGTATTTATGACATATATTAATATTTTTTCTGTTTCTTTATTTAAAATTTTTTTTTATTTATAAAAAGGAAACATTGACAAAACCATAGTATAAGAGGGGTACAACTCCACACAATTCCCACCACCAGAACTCTGTATCCCATCCCCTCCCCTGATAGCTTTCCTATTCTTTATCCCTCTGGGAGTATGAACCCAAGGTCATTGTGGGATGCAGAAGGTTGAAGGTCTGGCTTCTATAATTGCTTCCCCACTTCTTCTTCCCACTGAACATGGGCATTGACAGATTGATCCATACTCCCAGTCTGCCTCTCTCTTTCCATGATGGGGAAGGGCTCTGGGGAAGCAGAGCTCCAGGACACATTGGTAGGGTTACCTGTTCAGGGAATTCTGGTCGGCATAATGCTAGCATCTGGAACCTGGTGGTTGAAAATAGAGTCAACATACAAAGCCAAACAAATTGTTGACCAATCATGTACCTAAGGGCTGGAATAGTGCAGAGGAATTATTGGGAGTCCTCAATTTTGTAGATAGTTTGTAGGCATATTTTAGTTATATTCCAAAAGGCCTGTGGCTATACTAGTTTGGTTTTTTTCTTTTTCTTTTTTCCTCTGAGCCTGAGATCTGATATGCAGGTGGATCCAAGTTATTGTCTGGGGAGATTATGTCATGACTGGAAAAAGGACCAGAAAGCTGGATCAGGGAAGAGAGTAGCTCCCAAATATGGAAGAGGTATATAAATATTGTTGACTGTAAACCCCATTGATTTGATGTGATCTAGGGCCCATATTCATCTTAGGAGCCTATGTGATCTCTACATCCCTGTAGATCTGAGCTCACATTCTGTGGTCATGAGTAGAAACATTCCAAGCTGCCCCAATATTGACCCATTTTCCTCGAGTGTAGCATAGAATATGTTGTCCATCCTCCCTTTGGAGGATGGAACATTCTCTACCATTGTTGATCCAAGTTGAGGGCAAGACATATATTAATCTTTTGCCTTGTTTTTCACTGTAGACTTAGTATGTCTTTTATCTCCTCTTTCTTGACTGTTTCTGTGACATGTGAATAATTATTGTCAACTCTCATGGCAGGGCCACAATTTTATTCCTCTCCTGTCTTAATCCTTGTGGGAATATTCATTGTCAAGTCCTCTTTGCCTGGGAAGCTGGATGGGTGTACTATGTGACTGTCTAGTATTCACAACTGGTCGACTTCGAACACCCCACCCTCCCTGCTCTCCCCATCCTCATCCTCCATGCCTGTTACTCTGTCTTTTCTGAATGTACTACTCTTTTCCCTGGTGTTGCCACTCTCCTTGCTGGACACTCATGCTTGTTAATGATACTAATATTGAATAACTTGAGAGGTCAGAACTTCTAATTGGGAAATGTAAAGCAGGCCTTCATGCTTTGTTAAATGTGTGTGTGTGTGTGTGTGTGTGTGTGTTTGAATTTTTATATAAACACACCCTCCTGTGCATGAAATTTGAGTAATAACTATAATTCTGAGTATATAATTGCTTATTTTCACCTTTATGTTCAAGTTCTTGGGACTAGACCAAGCTGAGATACTTTCTTTCTTTTTTTGTTTAAAGAGGAGGGGAAAGACAGAAAAGGGGGAGAGAAAGAAAGATAGACACCTGCAGACCTGCTTCACTGTCTGTGAAGCAACACCCCCCCCCCCCCTGCGCAGGTGGGGAGCCAGGAGCTTGAACTGGGATCCCTACCCTGGTCCCTGTGCTTTGCACCATGTGCTCTTAACCTGCTGCGCTACTGGCTACTGCCTGGCCCTGAGATACTTTCTTAAGAGATGCTTCCATCTCTCATGCAAATAGACCCACCATCTGCCAGCCATACACCGTAAGGTCTTATAGTTGCAAGTCACAGGGGGATGTCTATCGCACACACTAACACACATCTACATTCAGACACAAATATTCATACACATATGTGCCTAGAAAATCCTTTTATTTTCATATAAATATTATGCTTTCTCAATAGGAATAAAATATTATTAATATGAAAGACAAAATAATGATACATGAGTATATGTAGCATTCTGCTTCTCACTCCATAGGAAATACATGCTCTTAATTTCAAGCATAACTTGAGAGTAAGATGACAATAAAATTTGGAAGCACTAGCTGCCATTTATGTGAAGTATATATAAAAATGACAGAAGTGGGTTAGGAGGGAAGATAGTATGTTGAAGAATGCATGCTATGCACTGAATATAAATCTCCCTGTTTCTTGAGTATTTTCTTAAGTTTCTAAGTAAATTTGAAATTCTTTAAGTTACACATATAACTTAAATACTTATATACTTTCCTTCCAAATTTTTGTGTTTATATTTATTATTATTATTTAATTATTTATTTAAGAAAGGAGACATTAACAAAACCATAGGATAGAGGGTTACAACTCCACACAATTCCCACCACCAGATCTCCATATCCCATCCCCTCCCCTGATAGTTTTCCCATTCTCTATCCCTCTGGGAGTATGGACCCAGGGTCGTTGTGGGTTGCAGAAGGTGGAAGGTCTAGCTTCTGTAATTGCTTCCCCGCTGAACATGGGCATTGACTGGTTGATCCATACTCCCAGTCTGCCTCTCTCTTTCCCTAGTAGGGTGGGTTTCTGGGGAAGTGGAGCTCCAGGACACAAGGGTGGGGTCTTCAGTCCAGGAAAGTCTGGTCTGCATCCTGCTGGCCTCTGGAACCTGGAGGCTAAAAAGAGAGTTAACATACAAAGACAAACAAATTATTGAAAAATTATGGACCTAAAAGCTGGAATAGTGGAGATAAAGTGTTGGGGGGTACTCACTGCAGACTCTTGTGTACTTCTGCTTTCAGGCATATATTTTGCCCTAGTTTATGGATACGTGTGAACACATGCTCTATCTCAGGGTACCTGGTCTATATCTAGGTTTTGGGACTTTGTTAGGAAGTGAACCACGTGGAATGGGTTTAGAGAATACTATGTAAGGAAAGGTCTCACCCGAGTAATGAAGGTAAAGGGTTGTCGTTCCACACCTGAAGTCTCTGGACACAGTCTGAAGTGAAACATGCTGAGGTGGCACTCATTGCACTGATTAGGTTGCGATCGACAGATGAAATATTATTTGATATACATTGAGAGAAGCATGCAGGAAAGTGCACCCCACTCTAAGTTTCCAGGACTGGGAGAAATATAGGCTCTATAGTGGAAATGTGAGGTTCCTGCTGTCTTAGGGATCAAGAAGACAATGGATAGTTATTGTTATCACCACATTATTTGGTAATTGGGTTAACTAATTTTGGTATTTGGTAATTGGGTTGAAAAGTCCCTTTGTTAGGGTTTGCTGTATAATACCCAGCATCTTGTATATAGCTGTGTTAAGTGAGCTAAGTCAGAAAGATAAAGATGAGTATGGGATGATCCCACTCATCAGCAGAAGTTGAGAAAGAAGAACAGAAAGGGAAACTAAAAGCAGGATCTGACTAAATGGAGAGTAGGGCACCAAAGTAAAAACCCTGTGGTGAGGGGGAGGGTGGACATTCAGCTTCCCCGGGTGGCGGGGGCAGGGGTGAGTGGAATGGGACATAGTCTTTTGGTGGTGGGAATGGTATTTATGTACACTTCTATGAAAGTGTAGTCATATAAATCACTATTTAATTAATATGAGAAGGAGAAATTTATTGTGTGTCGAACTTTTTTAAAGCAGACTGAGTCTTTTTAATACATAGGCTGAGTCTTTGATATGTGGACTGTCTTGTGTTTACATTTTTAAAGACTGGGTCAAAGGGCATGCATGTGTGTGGCAGTGGTGGTGTAAGGTGATGGACGCATGTATATATGAGTTGCACTACTGATAACTAGTAAGATGCTCTTCAAAGAATTATACTTTCTAAGTTATCTGAGGTAATATATTTTCAAATATACTGATTTCTTCTCTGAAATATTGGTACAGTTTGGGAGACTTCTAGCCAGGTATAAAAATTCCAGAGTTGGGGGTCGGGCGGTGGCGCAGCGGGTTAAGTGCACGTGGCACAAAGTGCAGCTACCGCTGTAAGGATCCCGGTTTGAGCCTCCGGCTCCCCTCCTGCAAGGGAATCACTTCACAGGTGGTGAGGCAGGTCTGCAGGTGTCTGTCTTTCTCTCCCCCTCTCTGTCTTCCCCTCCTCTTTCCATTTCTCTCTGTCCTATCCAACGACGAACAATATCAATAATGGCAATAACAATAACCACAACGAGGCTACAACAAGGGCAACAAAAGGGGGGGGGAAATGCCCTCCAGGAGCAGTAGATTCATGGTGCAGGCACGGAGCCCAGCAATAACCCTGGGGGGAAAAAAAATTCCAGAGTTGTGCAAAGCACAAGGACTGGTAAGGATCCCAGTTCGAGCCCCGGCTCCCCACCTGCAGGGGAGTCGCTTCACAGGCAGTGAAGCAGGTGTGCAGCTGTCTATCTTTCTCTCCCCCTCTCTGTCTTCCCCTCCTCTCTCCATTTCTCTCTGTCCTATCCAACAACGACGACATCAATAATAACTACAACAATAAAACAACAGGAACAACAAAGGGGAATAAATAAATAAATATAAAAAAATTCCAGAGTTTGTGAAATAATGAAGCCGTTAGCCCACAAAATGACTTACCTTGTTATTTTGACTTATTTTTATTTAATTAAATCCATTGAGCCAACGAGTAATTTATGTACATCTTCATTTAGGTATTTTTTATCCTAGCTAGGATAGAGTTGAATTTGGAGCCAACTATCACAAGTTTGGGTAAGGATCATGGCGACCTGATCAGAACTATCTCTCCTCCAAAAGTTCTGATCATCATTTCCTGGTACTGTAGAGAAAGGACTGAAACTTAAATGCAGATATATATATGGAGAGAGAGAGAGTACAAAGAGGCCCCAACAGTGTTCCAACCATTTTTTTTTATCATGGAGAGTGATTAGCCTTTTTTATATAGATAGGAATAATGAAAAGGGAAAATTAGATTTAGTCTAACAATACATTAGTCAACAGAAGGAAAGCTGAGTTTGAGTCCTCCCTAGGCAGATACTGAGAAAGGATTAGGGATGCAAAAGACTAATTAGGGGGGAAGGTAAGAGAGGCAGAAGAAGCCCAAAGAGCCTCTGGACTGTGCCTCAGGTTGTCCGTGATGATATAGTGTTGGATAAAATTCTGTCTGTAATATATACAGCAGGAATGAGAAGAACATGTCTGTTTATCTCTGTCATTGCATTCTATCTACCTAGAAGTAGGGCTTAGAAAATTCAATAATATGTTTTCATTTTCCTCATATATATGTGTGTGTGTGTGTGTGTGTGTGTGTGTGTGTGTGTGTGTGTGTGTGTGTGTGTTTGTATATATCTCACAACTGTTAAAAGGTTTTTGGAGTTGAATGTCTTGATATTGTACTCTGTTCTCTTTTGATAAAAAAGACAAATAATGTGTCTTTAAATATTTGAAGAAGATTGGTTATGTTTTGGCAAAGTTGATGTCTTTTTAAAAATGTATTGATACATTTGAGATACATGGTCTGCATGTATCTCAAAATCCTCATTTACTCTACCCTATCTTTAGAAGTCAATATATGCCCCTCTCATTTGGGAATATAAGAACTTTGCAACAAAACAAAACAAAACAGAAGAATTGTCTCTAAAGTTCTTCGTAGCATTTGTTTTCAGTCTATTCATTTTTCTTCAAGGGATATCACGGGGACTCAGTGCTTGCACAACTCAACTGTTATTGGTGGCCATTTTTTTTATAAGGGATAAAAGAGAGAGAGGGAAAGAGAGATGGAGAGGAGGAACAAACACCTGTAGCACTGCTTCATCACTTGTAGAGCTTCCTCCTGCATGTGTTGACCAGGGCCAAGTCCAGGTTCTTGCTCCTGTTACTGTGTGTGCGTTAATGGTTTATCTACCACCTAGTTCTAGTGTCTATATTTCCAATAAGTATCAAAATGCCACTGCTTAGCTCTAAATTAAGCTTACAACATACACAGTGCATACCTTCTGATAGGATTTCTTTTGCTACTTATCTTCTAATTTTACTTTCTAAAATTTATTGAAGCGGGTTTAATTATACTATAGTTGTTGTCACACAGGTACAACATCTCATCTCCCCAAATCTCTAGTTCTGTGACTGTAAACCTTTCCACATTTTTATTTGATTTTTTCTCCTCCCCCTCCCCCTCCTCTTCCCCCTCCCCTCCCCCTCCCCCTACTCCTTCTCTTCCTCCTCCTCCTCCCCCTACTCCTTCTCTTCCTCCTCCTCCTCCTCCTTCTCCTCTCTCTCTCTCTCGCTCTCTCTCTGTCTCTCTCTCTCTCTCTCCCCCTCTCTCTCCCCCCCAGAGCAGCACTGCTCAGCTCTGGCTTATGTTGGTGTGGAGGATTGAACCTGGGACTATGGTGCCTCAAGCATGAGTCCTTTTGCATAACCATTATGCTATCTACCCCTGCCCTCTTCTCTTTTTAAGAATACTTGACTTATTAAAGTACATGTGTTTGTACCTTAAAGACAAAATGGCTATATTTAAGCACAGCCCCCTCCCCCAGTAAAGGTTATTTTGCTAGGACATTGGAGTTTCTTTTCATTGATATTCAGGGACAAACCTTTAAATTTCAACTACATCTGGTCACCTTGCCTCAGCCCATATTATAGCTATTTCTCTAAGTCAGAAATGAACTAAACAGGGACATCTGTACTAAGTTATGAGACCCAGCTGAACATTTTGGACCGGCATGTTCCATCTCACTTCTCTACTCTAACATTTTAGCAATTATCTTTACAGTCCTTAGAAGTGGTAATTAAAGTTGGTACAAGAACAAACAGAATACTGAAATGGTCTTAAGATACAAACACCAGGTATATAAATGTCAGTGGCTTAAATATTGCTGTAAGAATGTTTTTATTAACTCCCTCCGCCGATCTGCTAGAGTATCATATTTTGCTTTTCCTTCAGAGAATATAATACTGCTAACTAATCAGCTCACATATTTGGCAGCCATTGTTTGGGGACACCTGAAACTATTTCAAGAATTTTTTTTCCCCAGTCAGTCCTGCTATCAGAATAAATAAGTATATTGGCATTACTCAGTCTCTGCTAAAAAGATTCAGTCACCTACCAGCACAACAACTAAAAAATATTTTTAAAAATAAATGGATAACTTTCTTTTTTGTTCTTCTTTGTAAGGTACTATGAAATGTACTTGTTACATGAAGCAGTATTAGAAGTTTAGACTGTACAACAGAGGGTAATTTTCAATGAAATCATCATAATTTGCTTTTGTTTTGTATTTTAATTTTTTAGTGACTTAATAATGATTAACAAAACTGTAAGATCACAGGGGTATAATTCTGTATAGTTCCCACTACCAGAGTCCCATCCCATAGAGGTTTCCCTGTTCTTTATCCATTTCTGGAGTATGGACCAAAATTCTTTATGGGGTGCACAAGGTGGAAGGTCTGGCTTCTATAATTGTTTCTACACTGAACATGGATGTTGGCAGTTCAATCCATACCCCCAGCCTGTTTATATCTTCCCCTAATGGGGCAGTGATCTGGAGAAGTGAGGTTCTGAGACACATTGATGCAGTCATCTACCTAGAGAGGACAGGCTGGTATCATGGTAGCATCTGCAACTTGGTGGCTGAAAGGCTTTAAGATATAAAGCTGGGGTCTGGGTGGTAGCGCAGCAGGTTAAATGCACATGGTGCAAAGTGCAAGGGCCCACGTAAAGATCCCGGTTTAAGCCCCAACTCCCCACCTGCAGGGGGGTCACTTCACAAGTGGTGAAGCAGGTCTTCAGGTGTCTATTTTTCTCTCCCTGTCTCTGTCTTCCTCTCCCCTCTCAATTTCTCTCTGTGTTATCCAACAACAAGAGCAGTTCCCAAATATGAAGAAAGTATATAAAAACCATTAACTGTAAACCCCATTTTAATTTATTAGATTTTACTGTTCCCCCTACCTTATGATAGATATTATTTCAGAAGTGGAACTTCAGAACTTATTGTCAGTATATACTTCTCTCACTATCCATCAAATTTCAAGTGCCATAAGTCTATCATAATTATACCCTCTGCCATCCTTCTCTCTATCCACACCACTTTGAGTCTAAGGGTTGTTTTTTGTTATGACATGCTAGTTTATTTGTTTTGATTATTTATATTTCACTTAAGTGAAACTATAAGGTAGTTACCTCTCCCTGACTTATTTCACTTCAAGTTTCACCTATGTTTTTGAAAATGTCAAGATTTCATCTTCTTGATAACTGAATAGTGTTTCATTGAGTATAACTGTACCACATTTTCTCTAGAAAGTCTTCTGTTGGTGGGCATTTAGCTTGACTCCATGTTTAGGCTATTTAGGCTATAGTGACTGTTGCAACCATAATAGTGAGTATGTCTCTTCTACTTTCTAGTTTCATAGACTTTGGATAGAGACACAGAAATAAAAGTTCTGGATTTCATGATAATTCATTTTCAGATTTTTAGAAGTAATCCCCATTATCTTTTCCTCTGGAGAGTACAACATCATGATATTCCCAGCAATGTAATTTCTTCTAATTTCCTCCTGTTATTTAGCAGTATTTCTAAAGAGTGAAGCTGGAAAACTTTTTTTTTTGGTTGGAGGAAAACTTTAATTATTTGAAAAATATTTGAATCTTCCTTTGTAATAAGAACTCATAATACTGAAACCAAATCATTTCACTAACCATGGACATCTAAATATAGGTAGTATTTAGGCATCAGTGATAAGTTACAAGTTATTTTACCCCATTAGGGAAAGATAGAAATAGGTAGGCTAAAGGTATGAATCGGCATGCCAATGTTCATGTCTAGTGGAAAGAAAATTACAGAAGCCAGACCTTCGATGTTCTGTTCCGTATAAAGAACTTAGGTCCATACTCCCAGAAGGATAAAGAATAGGGAAGTTTCCAATGGAGGGAATGGGACACAGAACTTTGGTGGTGGGAACCGTATGGAATTATACCTCTGTTATATTGCAGTCTTGTTAATCATTATTAAGTCACTAATAAAATAATAAAATTATTTTAATTTGATAAGAGTTCAGAGCTTCAACATCTATATTCTTACAAAAATATGAGCCAAGGGGACATGTGGTGATGTGCCTGCTTAAGCGCGCATGTTACCATGTACAAGGACTTGGGTTCAAAACTCAAGTCTCCACCTGCAAAGATGAAGCTTCATCAGTAGTGAAGCAGGACAACAGGTGTCTTTCTTTCCCTCTGTAAATAAATAAATAAATAAATAAATAAAACAGTGAGGCAAAATATAGTTATAAAAATGTTGAATATATTAGAATGTCTTATATATTATAGATAATGTATATATAGTATATAAATTCATATATACTATATATAAATTCATATGTAATATATAATATGTAGTATATAAATTTATATATCATATATAAACTTTATATAAATACTATATATTTCTTTTATATAATAATTTATTTCTAATATATTTTAATATATTAGAAAGGACAGTAATAACAAATGTTGGAGAGGATGTGGAGAAAAAAAGTCACCCCTATACTGTTCGTAGGGTGTAAATGCATCCAACCATTTTGGAAGACAGTCTGGAGATTTATCAGAAAACTATAAGTAAACCTAAGTTATGACTCAGCAATCTTTCTCCTATGGGATTTATCCAGACAGAAACACCTATCAGAAAAGATCTATGTATATCTATCTTCATAGCAGTACAATTTGTATTCACCAAAACTTGGAAGCCACCCAGATATCCAACAACATATGAGTGGGTTCATACTCCCAGAGGGATAAAAAATAGGAACTCTTTCAAGGGGTGGTGGGGGCATGGGATAGGGAGTTCCAGTAGTGGGAAATGTGTGGAATTTTACCCCTCTTATCCTATGGTCTTGTCAATATCTCCATTTTATAAATTAAAAAAAAAAAACACTTGTATATATACATGATGGAATGCTACTAAGTTGTTAAAAATGAAGCTGTCTCTTTTAAGTGAGATCATGCGATATTTACCCTTTTCATTTTGGCTTATCTCACTTAACATGATGCCTTCCAGTTTCATCCAAGATGACAGGGACAGGGAGGGAAAAACCAAAGTGAAACATAATCTGGACACAGTGTATTGCATCAAAGTAAGGAACTCTGGGGAAGGGGGTAGGAAGGGTGGAAGAGAACTTTGGGGGTGCATAATAAAATTATATGCATGTGACAATGACTGCAGAGCATTAACCCCCCAATTAACTTTTTTCCTAGAATGAATTTAACAATATGGTTCTGCTGTACTTTATACTATTGTAACATAAATCCTATCCTAGGATATAAGCTCAACTACATTTCCATTTTCATATAGAAGTTTAATGAAGAAGGAAAACAAATTGATAATTTGAGGGCATACTTTTATGCTTAAACATCTGTGGTTACTACAGCACATTCCTGCAGCATAGAAATAAATATTCACCTGTCCCAGAGGTATAAGAACATTATGTTTGCTTGAAACTTCAAGCTATAATCTACATCAATCACCAGCAGTATAGTTCTAATGAAATTATGACTCTTCTTTATGATGGCAGAGATTTCAAGATGTAAATCTTTGGCTCTTTATTTTAACTTTCCAAATTCTAACCACAATAAGCAAACTTTCACGGACCAGGAAATCTGATGGAGCAATTTTACGTTTTGCTATACATAACATTTTTATTGTGATCAGATGAATCAGAGTATTAGCTAGTATTCTCTGGAGTCACTGAAAATCTTATCAAGCTGAGGTGCTAGTTTAATGGGAATAAGTGTGAAGTGGAAGACCAAAGGGCATTGTTGATTTAATTTGCATCTATGACTTTATGCCAAATCCAGATGTAAAATATTTTGTTATTGTTAAGTGACTTCAGTTTTGATTTTGATTGAAATGAGCTTTATCTCTTTTTCTGTCAAATGTAATATAAAATAAAGGATTATTTTAAAAAGCTCCCTTAATTCTTATATTTATCTTCACTCTTGTCTGAACTCTCTATATGGTTAATTAGAGAGAATGTATATTACTAAAGTGTTGTTTCCATGCCTTCATGGGTCAAGTATGATTATATTCTAGAAGTTGCCCCCCACCCACACTCCTGGGTTCTCTAAAGAATACTTGACAGGGGGGCAGGTGGTGGCACACAGGGTTAAGTGTACATAGTACTAAGCACAAGGGCATGTACAAAGATCCCAGTTCAAGCTGCTGGCTACCCACCTCCAGGGGGGTTGCTTTGCAAGCAGTGAAGCAGGTCTGAAGGTGTCTTATTTTCTCTCGCCCTCTCTATCTTCCCCTCCCCTCTCAATTTTATCCAAAAACAAATCGAAAAAAGAGAAAATGGGGAACCAGGTAGTAGCACAGTGGGTTAAGCACACAGGGCATGAAGCGCAAGGGCCAGCTTAAGGATCCCGGTTTGAGCCCCTGGCTCCCCATCTGCAGGGGGTTGGTTTCTCAGGCAGTGAAGCAGGTCTGCAGGTGTCTATCTTTCTCTCCCTCTCTCTGTCTTTCCCTCCTCTCTTGATTTCTCTCTGTCCTACCCAACAACGATGACAAAAATAATAACAACAACATAGATAAGCTTACAAGGGCAACAAAAGGGAAAAAATGGCCTCCAGGAGCAGGGGATTCATAGTACAGGCACCAAGTCCCAGCGATAACCCTGGAGGAAAGAAAGAAAGAAAGAAAGAAAGAAAGAAAGAAAGAAAGAAAGAAAGAAAGAAAGAAAGAAAGAAAGAAAGAAAGAAAGAGAGAAAGAGAAAAAAGGAGAAAGGAAGGAAGGAAGGGAGAAGAAAGAAAGGGAGGAAAGAAGCAAGCAAGCACGAAAGAAAAAAATGTCCACCAGGAACAATGGATTTGTGGTGCAGGCATAGAGCCCCAATGATAACCCTGAAGGCAAAAAAAGAAAGAAAAAAAAAACTTTGGTGTGCCAGTAATAGAAGGAAGAGTCACCATTTTAAGCAGAATATTATACTACAATTGGAAAAACAGTCTTCATTACAGGGTACAAATCCCAGCACATGGTTTGGACTTCTAAGTATGAGTTCTTTGTACTAAATAAATTGTTCCTCACTCCTCTGTATATGAATAACTACATTAGATCCAACCAAGACTTTAAAACTTTTTAATTTTAATTTTATTTATTTATTTATTTGCCTCCAGGGTTATTGCTGGGGCTCAGTGCCTGCACCACGAATCCACTGCTCCTGGAAGCCATTTTGTTCCCTTTTGTTGCCCTTGTTGTAAACTTGTTGTGGTTATTATTGTTGTTGTTGATGTCATTCGCTGTTGGATAGGACAGAGAGAAATGGAGAGAGGAGGGGAAGACTGAGGGGGGAGAGAAAGATAGACACCTGCAAACCTGCTTCACCAGCTGTGAAGCGACTCCCCTGCAAGTATGGAGCCAGAGGCTCAAACCGGGATCCTTAAGCCAGTCCTTGTCTGTGTGCCACGTGTGTTTAACCCACTGTGCTACCGCCTGACCCCCGAATTTAAAACTTTTACTTGGTATTCTCTCTGGTTTTTAATGCTGATGTAGCCACTGGTCATATACAAAAATTCCTCCTTTCACACTTGTGGTTTTCCATCTGCAAAACTAATATCAGTAAACCATAAAACACAATAAAGTGCTGACTTTGATGCCCTCTTATGATCTGAAAATTATAACTGCAAGGGGGGTTGATGTATTAAACATAAACTAATTTTATTTTCCAAATCAAAACTCATAAAACCAGTTATGACTATAGGAAATAGAATTTTAAAAATCATAACTGCTCTGGCTATTTTCAAGTTGAAGTTAACATTTAGTTTAATGCAGGGACTAGGTTTGTTAGCCCAGTGAACTCTTGTCTCAATTCCCCCAAAAAAACACATGCATGCGGTAAGCTGGATGCTGTGCTATAAATGAAGATCTTTACAGAGATCTTTGTTCTGTAGCACGTTGGACAGAATAGAATATAAACATAGTTTTAAACTCAAAATGAAAATTACTTAACAATAACAAAAGCTTTTGCATTTGACCTTGGAATGGAGTCAAAAATGCATTAAGAGGAAGTGTAAAATAATGAAAATTGTTGAAGCTCCGTTTCTCCTTGTTACTGTTTTCTATTGGTATGCATAAATAATTAGAGATAACTTTGTGCTATCTGTTACATTCCAGTGCTCCTCGGGGTTCTTATTTTAGCTGCAGTGTCTTGCCATTTTCTACTTGATAGACTCATTTGCTACAAGGATCATTGCTCTTCATATTATGTCAACACACATACATCATCACCATTCTCTTCCTTTGTTTTCTGGGCCCAAATTTTCTATGATTCCACTTTATTAAAACCAAATTCTTCACCTAATCCCTAAGTCTCCTACTTTTCCTATATCTCCTATCATGTTGAATGTGCTATATACTCTGCTTTTTTGCTCAAATCCAAGCAAAAATATTCATATAGATATAAGACAATCTCTACACACTCTTGGCCACACACAGATCTTTTTCTTTTCTTTTTTTTTTTCTTTTTTACATTTCCACTAGTGTTATAGCTGGGATACTGTCAGTGCCTGCATAGCAAATTAACCACTCCTGGAATACTACTCAGCTATTAAAAATGGTGATTTCACCTTCTTCATCCCATCTTGGATGGAACTTGAAGGAATCATATTAAGTGAGATAAGTCAGAAACAGAAGGATGAATATGAGATGATCTCACTCATAGACAGAATTTGAAAAACAAGGTCAGAAGGAAAAACACTAAGCAAAACTTGGGCTGGAGTTGCTGTGTTGCACCAAAGTAAAAGATTCTGGGAGTTGGGGGAGGGTTCCGGTCCTGGAAGATGATGGTAGAGGAGGATCTGGGGGGGGGGGGGATTGTTATGTGGAAAACTGGGAAATGTTACACATGTACAAACTGTTGTATTTTACTGCTGACTATAAACTATTAATCCCCCAATAAAGAAATCTAAAAAAATTAATCACTTTAAGCAGTCTCTTCCTCCCTCTTCCTCTCTCTCTCTCTCTTATTTCTCCCCCCCCCCACCTCCTTCCTTCTTACCTTTCTTCTTTCTATTTAATTTGAAAAACAAAGAGAAATCAGGACCTGGTGGTGGTGCACTAGTTGAGTGTACATTACAATGTGCAAGGACCCAGGTTTGAGACCCCCTGGGTCCCCACCTTCAGGAGGGGGAAAGCTTTGCAATTGGTGAAGCATGTCTTCAGGTTTCCCTCTGTCTCTCTCCCTCTCTTATCTCCCACTTCCCTCTCAATTTCTGGCTGTCTCTGTCCAATAAATAAAATTCATAAAAAATGTTTAAAAGTCTTCAAAAAAATGGAAAAGATGTATTTAAAAAAGAGAAATTGAGATAGGAAGGGGAGGTAGGAATAGAGAAAGATACCTGAAATTTTGATTCATCTTCCTGAAGTGCCTGCCCCCTTCTGGGTAGGGAGCAGGGGCTCAAACCTGGGTCCTTGTTCGTGGTAATGTGTGCACTCAACTGGATATACCACCATCCAACCCCCAGACTGTTACTTTTTGATGATATTACAATATTAGGTGTATGTATAGGTAAGGAGAAAGTCTCTCCCTTCTGTCATTCTGGAAGCAAGAGTAAATGGAATTACTTTTAAGAATTAACTCCAACATTTCCCTTGAGTTTATCTGTATTCCAAGCAGACTTCAAGGCAGAGAAGGGGAAATGCAGGAAAATTTTACATGCCCATTTTGATAACAATCACTTCCACCAACTAAAACTCAGTCTTCACTGCCTTACTGCAGAGTAGGCTTGGACCCACATAGTCAATGACTGCCACCTCTCCAGATTCCAAGGAGGTCTTGAAACTTTACATCAGGCTCAACCTGACGCTGTTGACTGGCTACGGAAGAAGGGCAAATGCTAGAAGAAGAAGAAGAAGAAGTGTGGGGGTGAACCAAAGATGATGAGAAAATGGTGGCTTTGAGTGAGCATATAGTAGTCTCTACTGCATCACTGTACTCATTAGAATGACTCTGTACTGAATTGGAAAAAATATCTCTATACAGTTAAGTATTTAGAAATATTATACAGGGCTGGATGATAGCACACCTTGTTGAACACACATTGCCATGCACAAGGACCCTGGTTCAAGCCCTCAGTCCCCACCAGCAGAGGGCAAGCTTCACAAGTGGTAAAGCAAGGGTGCAGATGTCTCTCTGTCTTTCTTCCTCTCTTCCTCCCTCTTCTCTCAATTTCTGGCTGTCTCTATCCAATAAATAAAAGAAATACTACACTTGATAGTACCTGTAAAAATGTGTATAGAAATAGATGAGTAAAATTATTAATGAATAAAATTACTATTTTAGATTTAAATAATAGCTTAAAAATAAGTTTTAAATAGAAATATTAACAACTCTACTATAGCTATATTTCTGAAACACACAAGATAATTATTATCCATGGTTGATGACTACAGATATTTAAAGCTAACTTAATATAGACCAAATTAATTTGGGTATATTAAATTGCCTAATTATTACTAGTATTCATGGATAGAAATTAAATTAGAAACAGATATGCACAAGATCTGTAGAGACAGAAACTGGTTATAATTACATTCATTTAACTTTTATTTCTTATCTGTGCTCAGCACTAAATGTAATTTTAGTTTAATTAAGACCTTCTGCCTTGGTATAACAAAAATATTTGATAAGTTTAGCATCTTAGTGAGAGCCATGTCTTTTAAATACCAGTCTTCTTCAAAAATACTAATAAGCAAGAAACTCATTCTTAAACACACAGTATGGCTAAGAATTAAATATAAACAAATGAACAAAATGTTTGCTGATAATCCTTCGTGAAAGAGTATCACTGTATTGTGAGTATTCAGTCTTCTATTTGGCATCTTACTGTGTCTCTTGGAGAATATTCAAATCATCTGTTTGTTTCTTCAGCCAGTTTTGAAAAAGGAAACATGTTTTCCAGAGGCTCAAAAATTATCACAAAGATAATATGCTTATGTTTTTAGTCTTATTTTTATGGTTATTCAAGTTAGAATTCAGCATAGCCTTGGATTTTGGGATAAAGCACTCGTAGATAGTAAGACACCCAGCTGAATGCACATATCACCATTCACAAGGACCTGGGTTCAAATCCATGGTCCCCATCTGTGGTGGTGAGGATTGTCATGAGCCACAAAGCAGTCCTACAGGTGTCTCTCTTTATCTCTTCCTGTCTTCCTATCCCTTCTCAATTTCTTTCTGCCCTAATAAAATTAAAAATTACAAATAGAAAAATATTTTAAAAGACCAAGATCCAGTAACAGCTATTATTATCTCTTTTGAAAAAAAATTAAGAACATCAATTTGAGTAGCCTAGGAGGTGACTCAGTAGATAAACTGTTAAGACTGTCAAGCATAAGATCTGGGCCCTCGGGTTCTTTCTCATGAATAAATTGCACACACATATTTATGATCAATTCTAGGTCAATTTAAAATTGGTTCTTGGTTTTTATTTTTTCAGAGAAAGGGTTGCACAATTGTAGCTTTTCCTCAACAAGAATTAGGAGAGCTGTAAGTGGTCCTGATTACCCTGCTCATGATTTGGGAATATACCCAACAGGAGGTTGAGAGTCCATGTAACTTCTGAGCAGGGAAGTTATATGGTTAAGCCAGGCTTTGAAGTACTTTTAACTATATGTTCAAGGAAAGATTGACTTTAGGAGAAAATAAAATAAAATAAATTTTAAATTCAAGAGGAATACCTTAGGTTACCTAGGCAGTCACTTTTCTAAAAATTGAGTTTGAATAGTCTCCCTCCCCTTGTTTACTACTGGTTGTTAATAAAATCTAATATGGGGAAAGGAACAAGATACCCTCTCACTGCATCTTGCCTCTTGATTTTTTACTTCTCTGTTGTTGCCATAGCCAATTACCAAAGATTCAATAACTTCAAATGGAACAAAATATTATCTCACAATTCCTGTAGGTCAAACATTTGGCTAGACACGGCTGAGCTGTCTGCTCAAAGTCTCACTAGGCTAAAATTGGCCAGAGATATGTCTTTCATTGAAGGTTTTAGGCCTCTTCCAAACTTACTCTTTATTGGCAGAACTCACTTCCCGCTCACATTTCCCACATGACCTGCACTGCTTTCAGTCTGGCAATGGCAAGTCTAATCCTTGTCACACCCAATCTGATTTTCTTCTGCCCTTAGCCTCAAAGATATTCACCCTGTTTAAAGTTTTCAAGTAAGTGCACTGAGCCTGGACAATTAATACTACCCCTATCTTGTAATCAACCAGTAAATAAACTTGATGACATCAGCAAAATCTGTTGTTATGCTAAGCAACATAGTCATAGATGTGGCACTAGGAGTTAAAAAAGTCAAGGGCCCCAAGATTCTACTTTCCACATTGATACTGACTATACTATTATATATTTTAATGGAGAATGTCTACTTTTATAGATAAGTTAGTAAGTTTGGTTTTTGTTGTTGTTGTTTGGTATTATGCATTTTATTTAATTTTGTATTTAATCAATGATGACTCAGTACTTAGACATGTGCTCTAATAATCTCATTTTTAATTCCTGGATAGAATAATTGAGTGAGGGGTTAAAATTTATTTAGCACAGAAGCCTGTGTAACCTCTGAGTCTCTATCAGTCTGAGCTCACAATCCGTGGTCACAGCTGGGAACATTTTTTGTTGCACTCATTTCAGGACTATTCTTCATCAAATGGGAGTTGGATAACCCAGCCTCCCTTCATAGAGTCGGACAGTCCATACTGTTGCCACTATAAAGTGAGAGCAAGGTTCTTGAAAGGCCCACGAGAGGGCTTATGATGATGTTCTTGATGGAATTGCCCAGTGGAAAGAGGGATCTATCAGAAGTCTCAACCCATCATATCTGTGTGGGAATTAAAGGATTCCTTGACTAGAGCCCCCAGATGATGAGGTGGCCTGTATTGACCAAAGAGGCCATCTCTTGTCCTTATCCAGCATTTGTAGTCCTTTCTTTATCTGACAAGCTTAGACTGTCTCCCAATTGTTAAAGCATTAAGTGTCATTTGTTGTTTCCAAACTGGTATTGGGTTTATGAGGTCTGGGCTCAAGTTAAGGAGGGAGTAGACTTAGAGTTTAAATGGAATCTGAGTTAACCTTAAGATTTGCTGCATTTTACTTGTTAGATGGTTCTAACAGAAGTTGTCGTAGGAACAATAACTGATGTTAATGTATATAGTTTTGAGAGTATATCTTTTATCCAACTGTATATAGTGTTTCTTCTAAATATTACCAAGGAGGTAGTATCAATGCTATTGCTGTCAGAGGAGATTAGTAGACATCTCACTTTTTTTTGTGTAGTTAATTGAGTAGATAGAGTGACTGAGGGAAGTGAAGGGGGGGCAGGTAGGAGAGGATGATGTCTAGGTCTAAGTAGTAAATATTTGATTAGATAAATCTTCGTGGCTTCTTTAGGGCTTTCTACCTGCTTACTGAGCTTATTAAGTCTAGGTCTAATCACAGTGGACTACTACACACTTTTATTTTGAGGTATAACTTATGGATATATGTGTACATATACGCTGTCCCCTAGGCCCTGGTCTATATCTAGGGTCTGTAACTTTGTTAAGGAGCACATGGAATTAGATAGTCCCATGTGTTAGGAAAGGTCTTACCAGATTATTGGAGATGGAAGATTGACATCTCAGGCTTGGTATCTCTGAATGCAGTCTGAAGTGAAATGTGGTGTGGTGGATTGGTTGCATTGATTGACTGAACTTGAGTTCAGCAGAGACATTATCACAGGGTAGAGGATCAAGAGGAGAAGCATCAAGAAATACAAGCAGGAGCGGTAGCACAGTCATTTAAGGGCACATAGCATGAAAGGCAAGGACCGCATAAAGATCGCAGTTTGAGACCCTGGCTCCCCATTTGCAGAGGAGTCACTTCACAAGCAGTGAAACAGGTCTGCAGGTGTCTATCTTTCTCTCCCCCTCTCTGTCTCCCCCTCCTCTCCCCATTTCTCTCTGTCCTATCTAACAATGATGGCATCAATTACAACAACAATAATAATACTTAGCTATTAAAAATGGTGGATTTAGGGAGCAAAGTGGGTTAAGTGCACAATGGCATGAAGTGCAGGGGCTGTGACAAGGATCCCTGTTGGAGTCCCTGGCTTCCCACCTGCAGGGGGGGGGTCCCTTCACAAGCAGTGAAGCAGGTCTACAGATATTTATCTTCTCTCCCTCTCTCTACTTCCCCTTCTCTCTCAATTTCTCTCTGTCCTACCCAATAACAATGAAACAATAAAAATAAGGTCAACAAAATGGGAAAAAAAGGCCTCCAGGAACAGTGGGTTCTTAGTGCAGACATAAAGCTCCAGCGATAACTATAAAGGCAGGCACGCACGTGCACAGGCACAGCACACGCACACAGTGAATTCAGCTTGTTCATCCCACCTTGGATAGAACTTGAAGGAATCGGGCACCAAAGTAAAAATCCTGTGTTGAGGGGTAGACATGCAGCTTCCTGGGCCAGTGGGGGGTGGGAGTGGGTGGGAGGGATGGGTCATAGTCTTTTGGTGGTGGGAATGGTGTTTATGTACACTCCTAGCAAAATGTAGACATATAAATCAGTAGTTAATTAATATGAGAGGGGGAAAATCAATTGTATGTCTCAAAGCTTTTCAAAACACAAACTGAATCTTTTTAATATATAGGCTGTGTATTTGATATGCGGACTCAAACGCCTAGACCAAGTAGATTAGAAGCATCCAATAGCACAGCTATATACAAGATACTGGATACTGTACAGCAAACCATAACAAAAGGACTTTTCAAAGTTAACCCAATTACCAAATAATGTGATGATAACATTAACTATCGATTGTCTTTTGGAACCCTAAGACAGCAGGAACCTCACATCTCCACTATAGAGCCCCTACTTCCCCCAGTCCTGGAACCCTTGGATAGGGCCCACTTTCCCGTATGCATCTCCCAATCCATACCAAATAATATTGCATCCGCCGATCACAACCTAACCAACACAACGATTGCCACCTCAACATGCTTCACCTCAGACTGTGTCCAGAGACTTCACGTGTGGAATGACAACCCTTCAGCTTCATTACTCACTCGGGTGAGACCTTTCCTTTCATGGTATACTCTAATTTCATCTCAGGTGGTTCACTTTCTAACAAAGTCCCAAAACCTAGATATACACCAGTTTCTGTGAGAGAGAGCTTATGTTCACACGTATCCATAAACTACTGCAAAATATATACCTGAAAGCAGAATTACACTAGAGTTTGCAGTGGGTACCTCCCTAACACTTCCTCTCCACTATTCCAAGCTTTGGGTCCATGATTGCTCAACAATTTGTTTGGCTTCGTATGTTAACTCTCTTTTCAATCACCAGGTTCCAGATGCCATCAGGATGCTGGCCAGGCTTCCCTGGATTGAAGACCCCACCAATGTGTCCTGGAGCTCAGCTTCCCCAGAGACACACCCTACTAGGGAAAGAGAGAGGCAGACTGGTAGTATGAACCGACCAGTCGACGCCCATGTTCAGTGGGGAAGCAATTGCAGAAGCCAGACCTTCTACTTTCTGCAACCCACAATGACCCTGGTTCCATGCTCCCAGAGGGATAGAGAATGGGAAAGCTATCAGGGGAGGGGGTGGGATATGGAGATTGGGTGGTGGGAATTGTGTGGAGTTGTACCCCTCCTACCCTATGATTTTGTTAATTAATCCTTTCTTAAATAAAAAAAAATTTTAAAAAAGAACTTGAAGGAATCATGTTGAGTGAGATAAGTCAGAAAAAGAAGAATGAGTATAGGATGATCCCTCTCTATGAGAAACACAGGGCAGAACTTGGACTAGGTTTAGAGTATTGCACCAAACTAAAAGACTCTGGAGGGAAGGGTAGATTTTTCTGGTCAATCATATGGGGCTGGAGATTGGGACACAGATCTTTGGTGGTGGGAATAATGTTAAACTATATTCCTATTAATTTATAATCTTATAAATCACTATTCTGTATGTCAGGGCAAAAATGGATTGAATATCTCAAGTTTTTTAAACGCCTAGATTTCAGCTCTAATTATATATTCCTTTAGTCTAAGTACTTAATGTCTCAAATTTGTAAACTGATTGAACACTGGGAATTCCTGAAGTCACTCTCCTCAAGCTTTTTTTTTTCTCTCCTTTCATTTCTTTTCTTTTTCCTCTTTCCTTTCTTTCTTTCTTTTTTCATTCTTTTCTTCTTTTTGCCACTAGTGTTATCACTGGGGCTCAGTGCTGGTACTATATGAATCCACTGTTGAAGCATCTCTAAAAGTTGTTGAAGCATTTCTAAAAATAATTTTTTTTCAAATACTAAGCTACCTACATTATTAGACCAGGTAGATTAGAATCAACTGGTCCTGTCAGTATCTAGAATATTGTTATTTGTAGATAGCATTAAAGGACATAAATTATGGTGAGGTGAAGTGTAGTTTGCGGTCATCTCCAGAGATTCACCACACCAGGCTAAATACTTGCAGCCAAAGCTAGAGCCAGAGAACCAGCAAGCAAGACCACTTGTGAGAGTGAGAGAGAACAGCACCAAAGCATCCTTTAATGCTCTGGTAACTGATCTCAAACCTGGACCACACATAAAACAAAGCAGTAGTCTATCCAATTCAGTTTTTTAAAAAAATTTATTTATTACTTGTTGGATATAGACAGAGATAAATTGAGAAAGAAGGGGAATGCAGGAAGAAAGAGAGGGATGTAACACTGTTTCACCACTTACTAGGATTTCCCCCTACAAATGGGGCCAGGAGCTTGAACCCAGGTCCTAGCACATTGTAAAGTATGTGCTCTCAACTGAGTGTGTCACCTACCCTACCCCCTTTACTTTTTTTATTATTTATTTATTCATTTAAGAAAGGAGATATTAACAAAATCATAGGATGGGGGCGTACAACTCCACACAATTCCTGCCACCCAATCTCCATATCCCATCCCCTCCCCAATAGCTTTCCCATTTTCTATCCCTCTGGGAGTATGGACCCAGCGTCTTTGAGGGTTGCAGAAGGTGGGAGGTCTGGCTTCTGTAATTGCTTCGCCGCTGAACATGGGCATTGACTGGTCGATCCATACTCCCAGTCTGCCCCTCTTTTTCCCTAGTAGGGTGAGTCTCTGGGGAAGCAGAGCTCCAGGACACATTAGTGGGGTCTTCAGTAAGAGGAAGCCTGGCTGGCATCCTGATGGCATCTGGAACCTGGGGGCTGAAAAGAGAGTTAACATACAAAGCCAAACAAATTGTTGAAGAACCATGCACCCAAAGGTTGGAATAGTGGAGATGAAGTGTTGTGGGGTACTCACTGCAAACTCTAGTGTACTACTATTTCTGGTATATATTTTCCCTAGTTTATGGATACGTGTGAACATATGCTCTGTCTCCTGGAACCTGGTCTATATCTAGGTTTTGGGACTTTGTTAGGAAGTGGACCACCTGGAATGGAATTAGAGAATACTATGAAAGGAAAGGTCTCACTCCAAGTGATGAAGCTGAAGGGTCATCATTCCACACCTGAGTCTCTGGACACAGTCTAAGTGAAGCATGCTGGGGTGGCACTCGTTGCATTGATTAGGTTGCAATCAGTGGATGCAATATTATTTGATAAGAATTGGGAGAAGCATACGGGAAAGTGGGCCCTACCCTAGGGTCCCAGGAATGGGGGAAGTTTAGGCTCTATAGTAGAAATGTGAGGCTCCTGCTGTCTTAGGGTTCAAGAAGACAATGGATAGTTACTGTTATCATCACATTATCTGGTAATTGGGTTAACTTTGAAAAGTCCCTTTGTTAGACATACAATCAATTTTCCCCCACTCATATTAATTAAATAGTGATTTGTATGACTACAGTTTAATAGGTGTGTACATAAACACCATTCTCACCACCAAAAGACTGTGTCCTATCCCAGCCACTCACGGCCACCCACCACTGGCCTAGGAAGCCGCATGTCTACCCCTCACCACAGGGTTTTTACTTTGGTGACCTACTTTCAATTTAGTCAGATCCTACTTTTATTTTCCCTTTCAGATCTTCTTTCTCAACTTCTGTTGATGAGTGGAATCATCCCATACTCATCTTTATCTTTCTGACTTAGCTCACTTAACGTAATTCCTTCTAGCTCTGACCAAGATGGGTCAGAGAAGTTGAGTTCGTTGTTTTTAGTAGCTGCATAGTATTCCATTGTGTATATATACCACAGCTTTCTCAGCCACTCATCTGTTGTTGGGCACCTGCGTTGCTTCCAGGTTTTAGCTATTATGAATTGTGCTGCTACGAACATAGGAGTACACATATCTTTTTGGTTGGGTGTTATGGAGTCCTTGGGGTATGTCCCCAGGAAAGGGTCATATGGAAGGTCCATATCTAGACTTGTGAGAGTTCTCCAGACAGATCTCCACAGAGGCTGTACCAATTTACATTCCCACCAGCAGTGCAAAAGGCTTCCTCTGTCCCCACAGCCTCTCCAGCATTTGTTACTGCTGTCCTTTTTGATGTATGCCATTCTTACAGGAGTGAGGTGGTATCTCTCTGTTGTCTTTATTTGCATTTCTCTGACAATCAGCTTTTCATATGTTTGTTAACCTTTTGGATCTCCTCTGGAGTGAATGTTCTGTTCATATCTTCTGGCCATTTATGGATGGGGTCATTTGCTTTATTGGTGATAAGTTCACTGAGTTCTTTGTATATTTTGGTGATTAGTCTCTTGTCTGATGTGTGGCATGTAAAGATCTTCTCCCCTTCTATGAGTGGTCTCTTTGTTTGTGTGATAGTTTCTTTGGCTGTGCAGAAGCTTTTCAATTTGATGTAGTCCCATTTGTTTGTTTCTGCT
The DNA here is from genome assembly GCF_950295315.1 of Erinaceus europaeus. NCBI lineage: Eukaryota > Metazoa > Chordata > Mammalia > Eulipotyphla > Erinaceidae > Erinaceus > Erinaceus europaeus. Next base: position 52,604,233 of record NC_080171.1, read on the forward strand.
TTAGTCTTCTTTGCAATTGTGTTTGTTTCATCAAAGATGTCCTTCATGTTTAGGTGGGAAAGTGTATTACCAATGTTTTCCTCTAAGTATTTGATTGTTTCTGGTATAACATCCAGGTCTTTAATCCATTTGGAGTTGATTTTTGTTTCTGGTGAGATAAAGTGGTTCAGTTTCATTCTTCTGCATTTCAACCCAGTTTTCCCAGCACCATTTATTGAAGAGAGCCTCCTTCTTCCATTTAATCCTTTGGGCCCCCTTATCAAAGATTAGATGTCCATAGGTGTGGAGATTTATTTCTGGGCTTTCAATTCTGTTCCACTGGTCTGTGTGCCTATATTTGTTCCAGTATCATGCTATTTTGATGATGATGGCTTTATAATAGAGTTTGAGGTCTGAGAGTGTGATGCTTCCATTTCTGTTTCTTTTCCTCAAGATGGTTTTGGCAATTCTAGGTGTTTTCTGGTTCCAGATAAATGATTGTAATTTTTGTTGTATTCTCTTAAAGAAGCTTGGTGGAACTTTGATGGGTATCGCATTAAATTTGTATATGGCTCTGGGGAGAATATCCATTTTGATGATATTTATTCTTCCAATCCATGAGCATAGGATGTCTTTCCATTTCTTGGTATCAGTTTCTATTTCCTTAAATGGTGACTCATAGTTTTCAGTATAGAATTCTTTCACTTCTTTGGTTAGCTTTACTCCTAGGTATTTTATTGGTTTTGCTGCAGGAGTGAATGGGAGTGATTTCTGGATGTCTTCTTCTTCAGATTTAGTGTTTGCATAAAGAAATGCCACTGATTTTTGTACATTGATTTTGTAGCCTGACACCCTGCTATATTGCCTAATAACTTCCAGTAGTTTTCTGCTGGATTCTTTAGGTTTTTTTCTATGTACACTATCATATCATCTGCAAATAGTGAGAGTTTGACTTCTTCCCTTCCAATCTGTATTCCTTTGATTTCTTTCTCTTGCCTGATTGCTATGGCAAGAACTTCCAATACTATGTTGAAGAGTAAAAGTGACACTGGACAGCCCTGTCTAGTCCTCACTCTGAGGGGGAATGCTTTCAGCTTCTGTCCATTGAGTATGATGTTGCCTGTAGGTCTGCTATATATGGATTACACTATCTTGAGGAATTTCCCATCTATTCCCATTTTTTGTAGAGTTTTGAGCATGAATGGGTGTGGGATCTTGTCAAAGGCTTTCTCTGCATCTATTGAGATAATCATGTGGTTTTTGGCTTTGCTTTTATTGATGTGGTGAATGACATTGATTGACTTACATATGTTGAACCAACCTTGCATTCCTGGGACAAATCCCACTTGGTAGTGATGAACAATCTTTTTGATATGCTTCTGTATCCAGTTGGCCAAGATCTTGTTTAATATTTTGGCATCTATGTTCATCAGAGATATTGGTCTGTAGTTTTCCTTTTTTGTTGTGTCCCTATCAGCTTTTGGTATCAGGGTGATGTTGGCTTCATAGAAGGTGGAAGGGAGTGTTCCTGTTTCTTCGATCTTATGGAAAAGGTTTAGAAGTATGGGTACTAACTATTTTCTGAAGGTTTTGTAGCATTCTTTTGTGAAGCCATCTGGTCCAGGACTTTTGTTGTTGGGGAGATTCTTAATAACGGTTTCTATTTCTTTATCTGTGATTGGTGCATTTAGGTTTTGTAGTTCTTCTTGGTTCAGTTTTGGAAGAGCATATGCTTCTAGGAATTCTTCCATTTCTTCCAGATTTTCTAGCTTGGTGGCATATAGTTCTTCATAGAAGTTTCACATGATTTTCTGAATTTCTGTGGTATCAGTTCTGATATCTCCTCTATCGTTTACAATTCTATGAATTTGAGTCTTTTCCCTTTTTTGCTTAGTTAGTCTGGCTAGGGGTTTGTTAATTTTGTTTATTCTTTCAAAGAACCAAAATTTGGCTTCATTGATCTTCTGTATGGTTCTCTTATTTTCAATGTTGTTTATTTCTGCTTTACTTTTAGTGATTTCTGTCCTTCTGGTTGCTTTAGGGTTCCTTTGTTCCTCTAAGTCCTTGAGGTGTGTAGTAATGTTGTTTATGTGAGCTTTTTCGTGTTGTTTAATATGTGATTGTATGGCTATGAGTTTCCCTTTCAATACTGCTTTAGCTGTGTCCCAAATATTTTGATAGGTTGTGTCTTCATTTTCATTTGTTTTCAGGAACATTTGAATTTCTTGTTTGAGTGATTCTCTGACCCAGTGGTTCTTAAGCAGTATGTTGTTTAGTTTCCAAATTCTGTGTCCTTTAATAATTTTGTTTGTTGTTAAATGTTAGTTTTACTCCACTGTTGTCTGAGATAATACGTGGTATGATTTCAGTGCTCCTGAATTTACTGATGCTGTCTTTGTGGCCTAACATGTGGTCTATCTTTGAGTTGTATTGTGTGGATTTGAATAGACTATGTATTCCAGTGTTTTTGGGTGAAGGGCTCTGAAGATATCCAGGAGGTCTAGTCTGACCATCTCTTCATTTAATTCTCTTGTTTCTTTGTTGATTCTCTGCTTTGTTGATCTGTCTAAGTGTGAGAGTGGGTGTTAAAATCTCCCACTATTTTTGTATTACTATTGATGTATATTTGAAGTTCTTTCAGTAGGTGTTTGATGTATTTGGATGGTCCCTCGTTGGGTGCATAGATGTTAATAATTGTTAAGTCTCCTTGGCTGATTGATCCTCTAATCATTATGTAATGTCCTTGTGTATCTTTTATTACTTTATTAAATTTAAAATCTATTGTGTCAGAGATGAGAATGGCTGTTACAGCTTTTTTTTTTTTTTTTTGTGGTCCTTTAGCCTGTATGATAGTTTTCCATCCTTTCACTTTAAGTCTGTGTTTATCTTGTTGTGTCAGATGGGATCTTGCAAGCAGCATATGGTTGGGTTCTGTTTTCTAATCCATCCTCCCACTCTATGCCTTTTGATGGGTGAGTTTAAGCCATTGACGTTTATTGATATTATGGATTTAATGTATTGTAGTGCCTTTGTTAAAAAAATTTTTTTGTTTGCTCTGTTATATTGCAAGTATTATAGTGATGTTCTTGTTTATAAGAGGTCTTTTAGAACCTCTTTCAGGGCTGGTTTGGTGATGATTGCCTCCTTTAACTGTTGTTTGTCTAAGAAGGTTTTGATCCCTCCATCTAATTTGAATGAAAGTCTAGCAGGATATATTATCCTTGGTTGAAACCCTTTTTCATTCAGGGCTCGATAGATATCTTGCCACTTCCTTCTGGCTTTTAGAGTTTGAGTGGAGAAGTCTGCAGATAATCTTATGGGTTTTCCCTTGTATGTGACTTTTTGTTTCTCTCTTGCAGCCTTTAGGATCCTTTCTTTATCCTTACTTCTTCTCATTGTGACTATGATGTGTCTTGGTGTCTTCAGGTCTGGGTTGATTCTCTTTGGTACTCTCTGGGCCTCTTGAATCTTGATGTCCTTTCTGTTATTCAGGTCTGGACATTTTCTTCTATTATTTCCTCTAGAATGTTTGCTTCCCCTTCCTCTCTTTCTTCCTCTGGCAGGCCAATTATATGAATGTTACTTCTTTTGAGATCATCCCATATGTCTCTGTTGTTGTTTTCAGTGTCTCTCAATCTCTTTTTAAGCTCTTTCACCTCTTTCTTCGTTTTCTCTAACTCATCCTCTGTCTGACTAATTCTGTTTTCTGCTTCTGTTAGTGTGCTTTCTCTTCCCTCAGCTTCTTTCTTCATTACAGCTATTTCAGCTTTCATTTCTCTAATTCCCTCAAGATAATCAGTATTCTCCTTGAGGGTCTCAACTGTTGTTTCCCTAATACTGCCATTTATTTCCTCCAAAGTTGTTTTCATTTCTGTGATTAATAAGTTTATTATTGCTTGCATATTTTTATTATCTATGGTTACTTCTGGCTGAATTGTAGTTTATTCTGGGCTCTTGTCTTCATTCATTGTTGTAGCAGTTTTATTTGCTCTGGATCTACCCATCTTTTTGATTAATGTGTTTCTTATTTTTATGTTTTGTTGTTCCTCAGTTATTGTGTTTTGAGTACAAGCAACACTGTACTAAATACCTTTATGACAAATGCAATCACCAACCTCAGAAATTACAGTAACAACTAAAGCAAGGATTGAAGCAGTTTAACCACTACCACTTAGCCAAACAATGTCTCCAGTCCGTGAAAAAATAGCAACCAAGTCCAAGTGAAGAAGAAAGAGAAAGGAAAAAAGGGATAGCAAGAAAAGACAATTATGTAAATCTACTACCCACTGTATATTCTAGGGGTAGTAATAGTAGAAAGGGAAGTAGAGTGTAGATACACACATAGAGAGTCCACTCTGAGTCAGATTTCTTCCCCAAAATAATTCACAAATGAGTATCAGTGAATTCAGAAAGCCAAAGAAGGAGGAAGAAAGGAAGACAAGAAAAAAAAAGGAAGAAAAACAATAGAGAGAAAAGAAAAAAGATAATAAAAAGAACTGTAATAAAGGAGCAGTGAAAGGAAAGTTTTTTATTAATTATTTTTATTTTATTTTTTTAATTAGCTAGAAGGAGGGAGAAGGGGAGAGTGGGTACAGGATATAGGAGTAGTGAAACAAGTTCCTCTCACAATGGATAAGACGTCCAGTCCCCTAGCAATGGAAAATACACTAATAGTTAATTCTGGTCAACCTATAGGAGGGGAGGAAAAGATACACCTTTATATAATATTAATAATAAAATAGAGCAAGGTAAAAAACCTGTCCCAGACTGCCTCGAGCCTCCTGAGCAGAGACAGCTGATTGTTCAGAAAGTAAAAAAAAATAATAATAATAAAATAAAAAAATAGATAAATAAAATGAACACCTCAGCGCAGTCTTTCCCTTTTGTAGATCCAATTGGTCATTTAGAAAGAAAGAGGGCCAAGAGTTTCAGAAAGGAATAGACTTGGAATGGAACCCCTGTTGGGCCAGGAATCTTTGTAAAGAAAGAAGCTCAGCAGGGGAGCCTGCTAGGAGCAGCTCTCTGGCACCAAGGGTCTGGTTATGGGGGGGTGCACTTCGGGAATAATAAAAAAAATTTTCCTTTCTTTTTTCCTCTATATTCTAACCCAAACTGGGCTATATTTACCCCCTTGGTGTCCCAGCTAGGACCCCGAATTCACTGTCCTGTTGAAGGCAAAAAAATCCTACCATTTCCAGCAGTTGTTGTCAGAACTCAGACCAGAAGCTACTTCTCAGTCCACCATCTTGGCTCCACCTTCCCCCCTTTATTTTTTTAAGTTAAAGAAAATTATACTTTGGGCAGAGGTAGATAGCATAATGGTTATGCAAAGAGACCCTACTGTCTGAGGCTTCAAAGTTCCAGGTTCAATGGCCCGCACCCACCAGAAGCCAGTACTGAGCAGTGCTCTGCTAAAAAAAAGAAAAAAAGAAAAAAAAGGAAATAATGAAAGAAAATAATTATATTTATACTTCTGTCTAAAGACTTAACATTTTAAATGATGTTAGCTTATTGTGACCTATTCCAGATGTTCATGAAGGCATAAATTAATATAATAAATACCCACATATTCAGTAGTGATAGATCAGTACCATGAAAAAGCATAAAATTCAAAGTGTGTAATAGACAAGAAGTTAAACTAATTTGAAAATTATCTAAGAATTAATTGCAATGCCCTTCAATATCATCAAAGAACCTCATACTTAGAGTTTTTACTAGTTTCTTCAGCACAATGTGCTTTTGATAATAATAATGGCTGTTATTTATTGAATGGATAGGGGTGGAGAGGAAACTTCCTTCTACCCTCCTGGCTTCTTCACAGGGTGATTGAGCAATCAAATTTACATCAAATGGATTAGTAGAAGAAAAGAATAGATTTAACTACGTATGTATGGAGAGTCTATATGGATATAAATCCTATAATACATGTGAAAGAGGGTTTTTGTCCTGAACTAATAAATAAAATAGGGGCCTGGGACTTCAAGGAGTCAGGAGGGAGACTTGCATGACGAGAAGATGATGACCCGCGGGATGAAAACCAGATGCTCTGTTATTAGATGCTGTCCCTACCATAGAGACAGCTTTCTCAGAAAGTCTTTTTCTGTTGTATGATGGTGGAACAGGACCTAAATTGGGGGTGAGTGTGTTTTGCAGACACCTATCATGAAGAAACTAGAGACTGAACCCATGTGTCAACAGCAGTGCTATAATCCATTAAACACCTCCTCTCCCCCCCCCAATAAAAGAAGAAAAATAAATTAATTAAATTTAAAAGAAAATCTTGTACCTGGAGATAAGCCTTAATCTGGGTAATATCATCAATCTTTATTCTTCTTTATGGTTAAGCAAGTAGTAATATTATAACTTTTCTTAAACCTGCAGAACCTCAGTTGATTTTTTTAACAGGTGTTTTTTTTTTATTTGTTTGGTTTTTTTTTTGTGTGTGTGTGTGTGTGTTTGTTTGTTTGTTTGTTTGTTTTTGTCTCCAGGGTTATCCCTGGGGCCCTCTGCCTGAATTACTGAATCCACTGCTCCTGGAGGCCATTTTTTCCCATTTCGTTGCCCTTGTTGTTATTGCCGTTCTTGTTGGATAGGACAGAGAGAAATTGAGAGAGATGGGGAAGACAGAAGGGAAGAGAAAGACAGACACCTGCAGACCTGCTTTACTGCTTGTGGAGAGACCTCCTTGCAGTTGGGGAGCCGGGGTCTCAAACAGGGATCCTTGAGCCAGTCCTTTCACTTCACGCTATGTGTGCTTAACCCACTGTGCTACCTCCAGGCCCCCACCTCAACTGATCTTAACCCACAACAATACACATGAGTAGATCTGTTGTGATCATTCTTGAAAAGTCTTTTGTTCCTTTGTTTTTACAAATTTTCTCCTATCATGTTGGCAGTCCAGTAGTGTTGATTATCACTTTTGTTCCAATGGACCATAATCTACCTATCCTTGGGACTCTGCTGGCAGGAGCAATAGTGTTGGCTTCTGAAGCTTGAGGCTATAAAGCTTATCTTCAAGCAGAACTCCCTAAATTGCCTAGGATGGACTACAGTTGCTCTACTTAAATACCAATAGCTGGCATTCAGATTCTGGTTTCAATACTTAGTACGTAGTTTTAGGAAGCTACAAAACTTTTACTACAAAACACACTCAGAGAGGTAGTAGGGACCTGAGTGAATTGATTAATCCTTAGGTTTAATGAAGTCACTTATTTTGTTCTCAAGATACTTGAAACTATCAGTAGCAAGATAATGTAACACAAAGAAAGAAAGGCTTTAGAGTCAGAATTTTGTTTAATTATTTAAGGACTGACTTCAATAATTACTAACTTCAAATTATTGAAATCTTTAATGCTTCCGGTTCCTAATTTGTAAAGTGTTGCTAATAACAGACCCTTCTGGGGGCAGGTGCAAGATAATGTGTAAAGAACCTGGTAGGAACTAGATTAGAGTTCACCAGTGGGTGCAATAGGGCTCTGGGCGGTGGCTCAGCAGGTTAAGTGCAGGTGGCACAAAGCACATGGAGCAGCATAAGGATCCTGGTTCCAGCCCCTGGCTCCCCACCTGCAGGGGAGTTGCTTCACAGGTGGTGAAGCAGGCCTGCAGGTGTCTTATCTGTCTTCCCCTCCTCTCTCCATTTCTCTCTGTCCTACCCAACAGTAATGAGATCAATAAGAACAACAACAATAATAACTACAACAATAAAAAAGGGCAACAAAAATTAAATAAATATTTTAAACAAACAAACCTACAAACAAACAGAGTTCACCAGTACCCCTCACTCCATAGTTGCTGAAAAGTATCTGGTTTTAGAGCACTTGAATAACCCAGGAAGTCAGTTCTGGGCTCTGGCCAGCTTTTTTATATTTGAACTCATCGGAATCCACCTTAGGTTCTCAAATCTATGTAATCAGGGATAGAACTCTGTGGGTCCAAGACCCTATGTGCTGCGTTCTTATGGTTCATCCAGTGTAATGAGAGAGTCTAGGAACTAGACCATAGTAGATCTGACTTCAGAGATAACTTATAATCACTGAATTTTTACATCATGCACCACTTAGTTAGGAGGCACCAATGTAGCTGGGACTTTCCTGGCATGTTTCTAAGCAGTCACATACTAGAATGTTCTAGTCACTTTCACATTAATATGTATTTGCATGCCTTATTTTTTTTTCCTCCAGGGTTATTGCTGGGCTCGGTGCCTGCACCATGAATCCACCACTCCAGGAGGCCATTCCCCCCCTTTTTGTTGCCATTGTTGTTGTAGCCTCGTTGTGGTTATTGTTATTGCCATTGCTAATGTTGTTCGTTGTTGGATAGGACAGAGAGAAATGGAGAGAGGAGGGGAAGACAGAGAGGGGGAGAGAAAGATAGACACCTGCAGACCTGCTTCACTGCCTGTGAAGCGACTCCCTGCAGGTGGGGAGCTGGGGCTCAAACTGGGATCCTTGAGCCGGTCCTTGCGCTTTGCGCCACATGCGCTTAACCCGCCCGAGCCCCTCTGCATGCCTTCTTTTTGATTGTCCTAATTAGACTTGAATTGAATCCAAGATTCTACATTAATCCCTTAGTACCCCTCCCTGCAGACTCTGAAGGCTTAATTCAACTATCTTATCTCTCTAGGTATGCGGAGACCAAAGCCAAGGGGCTGTTTTCCTGCGGGAATTTACACTGATTCGAAGAGAGAGCCTTCATGAAGATTTCTTGTCTGACCTCTTGAATAGTCACAAAACTGAAGACTCGGTACAGTGTCTCTTCTACTTATTCTTAGAAACTTTTAAGTGCAATCGCTAATTCTGACATAAGGTGGTGGCTGACTTTTTAACAAATTTAAAGTGGTTTGGATGGTATTTTCTGATACTCATAAGAGGGAAACAAAGTGATAAGACAGAGTGATAGACTGTATGGAACATCTTTTTCACTTTTCCTCTGACTGCCAAACCTAAAGCATTTCACTAGAGTGTTAAAGTTTGCTTGGGAGATCATATGGAGATTTACATTAATAGTGTTTTCTCTGAGTCTTAACATGGCATAGCAATAATTTGAATTAGTGAAGGAAAAATGAGATCGGTATGTAAAATTCGAGGTGTTTTAAGGATCTGTGGAAAGTGTGTTTCTTTGATGGTAGTTTAGAGCGTCACCCTAGGTTCTTCTTCTAGCGTTTGCCCTTCTTCCGTAGCCAGTTAACAGCGTCAGGTTGAGCCTAATGTAAAGTTTCGAGACCTCCTTTGAATCTGGAGAGGTGGCAGTCTTTGACTATGTGGGTCATAGTCTGTCTGTAGCCGCAGGGGCAGTTCGGGTCGTCTCTGGCTCCCCAGCAATGGAACATAGCGGTGCACCGGCCATGGCCTGTTCGATAACAATTGAGGAGGGCCCAATCATAACGTGCTAGGTCAAAGCCGGGTTGACGCTTGCAGGGGTCTGTGATGAGGTGTTTGTTCTTTACCTCAGCTGACTGCCAACTCTGTTTCCAAGAGTCTGGAACAGAGAAGTTCAGTGTAGGCGTAGGAGACCAGATTGGATGACGAGACATCAAGCGTTGGACAGGGTGTATGTATGTCACCGTAGGTAAAATGGACTCTCAAGTGAAGGGAAATGGTACAGTTGACTGGAGTTGTCAAAGAGTAGGTTCTTTGTTTGCAAATCACTTGTGATTGGGATTTTGTTGTGAAAATTGGATTGATGACTTCTGAAAATAATAACTGTGATTGTTCTTGGTGGTAAGCATGTGTTCAGAACCAGTTATACTGGAATCAGCAGAGGCTTGTATGCACAAGCCAGTGTATTTCTTGTTAACATACAAACTGATAGGTTCCCAGAAAATAATATCATAAAATGCACACAGAGCAAATACAAAAATGACTTTCATTATACCCCTACTACATTGCCTCTTCACAGATTTCTCTGTCAGGAGGTTGTTTTTTGCATATTTATGTCATAAAATCTCTCCTAGAAATTTAGCAAATTTGCTGTCAGTGACCATTTTAGGTGTTACCTCTTATTATTTACATACTTCTCAAAGTTTGTGTCCCAGTTTGGGCTAGATGAGTAATGAAAGTTGCCAGAGTTGGTATAATGAATTTTCCTATGGTTCATCTGAATACATTCTTTTTCTCAGTAGACTTTTAAATGAAAACATTAATTTTAAACTTTTCATAAAGGTTTTATTTTAGTGTGTATGTATGTGAGAGGGGAGGTAGGGGCCACCTACTATGGTACATACATATTGTCAACTAAATTTTGTCACTCTTTCCAAGGAAATGAACTCTGTCTTATAAATAAATTTTTTGTTTTGTCCCATTTGATGTTGTGCAAAAGCTGAAATATGTTTTTTTTGTGATTTTGTTATGTAAAGTTTTGAAAAATCATTCTGTATGTATTATACATATATCTATATTATACATATTATAATATATAGATATATGTATATATACATTTTATAGACATGTTTAATTATTACATAATTTGTACAATAAAGGAAATTTAAGGGGCTGGGTGGTGGCACACCTGGTTGGACCCATGTGTTACAATGTGTGAGGACCCAGGTTCCAGTCCCCAATCCCCACCTGCAGGGGTAAAGCTTCACAAGTGGTGAAGCAGGGCTGCTGGTGTCTCTCTGTCTCTTTTTCTCTCTGTTTCCCCTCTCCTGTCAATTTCTCTCTGTCTCTATCCAATAAATAAATAAATATAATAAATTTTTAAAAGGAAATTCAATATGAGATACTTATGAACATGAAGGAATAGTCATAGCAGTGAAGCTGACAGTAATGTTTGTCACTAGACAAGTCTTGAAGGGTATCATAAATATTATTATTACTTAAGATGACTTTTATTTACCTAATAGACTAGAGTGCTACTAAATTACCATAAACATACTGAGATTATAAGTGAGTTATTACAAGAATTTAACCTGGCAGAGGATTTGCCTACTCACACAAACAATCAGAACTGGGGTTGCAAAATATAATTATGGTGAAAGAAAACACCAAAGGTTCTTAAATATCAGGAGCTAATGAATCTCCAATAAGTTTATGATGTTTTAACTATTTCATTGAAAGATATGGTTATCAAAGGACTTCATTTTTGGCCTACAGTATATGTGACTTTAAAAGTGTGTCTTTATTTTTGAAAGACATTAAAAGATGAATCACTATAATCTCTGTGTTTGTCTAAGGGAAATAATTCAAATATGAATTGCTACTTGAGTTAACTAGAAATGTGGCAATCACTTTGGTTCTCTCTCTCTCTCTCTCTTTTTGTGGGCTTCTGCTACATTAAGAGGAGGATCTATAGCAGAGTAGGAAATCAGCAAGAATACTTCCTGGTAGAGGTCACTAAAACCACTTCATAAAGGCAGGTGGATGAGAGAAGAGAAGTGATTGAGCAACATAATCTGTTTATACAATTCTCCCTGCTTTAAAGCAAATCTTCCATAATATCCCAATGGTTTTTATGCATATGTCACTCCCTCTACCAGATATGTAACTGTGCTTCTTGAGTTCTCAGCCCATGCCTCTTTTCATCTCCAAAGTAGCAACCCTGCAATGACAGATGATACATACTTAGTTGTGTTCATGTCTGATACTCTGAGATTAGCTTCTTTTCTTTTTTCCTTTTAAGTGTGGTTCCAGGGAATGAACTCTTTGCTCCACCCAGGAGTGAACCCAGAATATTGTGTATATCACCATTCTTGAAATCCTAGCCCAATATTTTTTATTCTCTGTTTCAGAGCAAGAATGTATTATAGTGTGAGAGAAAGAGGAGGAAGGGTAAGACTAAGAGAGTCAAGCCATCCAGGGAGCTTTCCCTGGTGCTTCTGTGTAATGTTGAAACTTGAATCTGGGGCCTGACATGTATTTTACCAGGTGAGCTTTCTCGCCAGTCCCTAGTATCTTATATTGAAAACACATTTGTTGAAAACAGGAAAGTGACTCAGTAGGCAGAAGATAAGACTTGCAAGCTGGAGGCCATAGGTTTGATTTTTCTCCACCACATTTGTCAAAATGTTCTGTTCTCTCATTTGATAAATAAATATTATCTTATAAGAAAACACTTTGAAAATTCTGTGATAGACTATGTGTGAAAAAGGCCTTTTAGATATGTAACCCTCCTAGATGTGAGATATTATTGTTAAAATGATAGGAATTAGCTTAATTTTTAGTGAATTGATGAATTTGAGGTTCTATTGCATGATATCCTTTGAAGTATATATTCAGTAGGTTTAAATGGAATACTTGCTAACTGGAAATATGTACAGTTGTGGAAGTAACACATACATTTTCAATATGTTTATTATAATTTGGATGACTGTTTAAGTGCTGGGAATACCTCACCACACTCCTGGATAAAATGTGTGCAGTCTTCTTTCTAGGTCTTCACTGTTTCTTTAAAAAATATGTACGTTTTTATTTTACTTTTGCTTTTAATTTTTTTAAATTGCCTTTATTTATTATTGGATAGAGACAACCAGAATTTGAGAGGGAATGGGAAGATAGAGAGGGACAGAGACAGAGAGACACCTGCAGCTGTGTTTCACCACTTGTGAAGCTTTCCCTCTGCAGGTGGGGACCAGGGCCTTGAACCAGGATCCTTGTGCATTGTAACATGTGTGCTCAACCAGGTTCACCACCACCCAAACCCCCCAAATATGTACATTATTAAGTTAGAGGTGGAGATATGGAGAGAAAGATTGGATTACTTCTCTGTTTTGGTGTATAGTGGTGTGGGGGCATTGAGCCTAAGGCTCTGGAACCTCCAGCATAGAAGTCCTTTTTGCATAACCATTATTCTGTCTCCTTCACCATAGTTTTTAGTTTTTCTTAATCCACCCCCCCTTTTGTATTTCAAATGATGTATAAAATCCAGGATAGTCTGATTTATCTAACTTGTAGGCATTTTAGCTAAAAGCTCAGTTTTCCATTGACTCTTAAGTGAGTATTTTTACAAACTCTGCTCCTCAACTAGAACTGGAGCTCTGCTTCCCCAGAGACCTACCCTACTAGGGAAAGGGAGAGGCAGACTGGGAGTATGGACCGACCAATCAACATCCATATTCAGCGGGGAAGCAATTACAGAAGCCAGACCTTCCACTTTCTGCATCCCACAATGACCCTGGGTCCATGCTCCCAGAGGGATAGAGAATGGGAAAGCTATCAGGGGAGGGAGTGGGATATGGAGATTGGGTGGTGGGAATTGTGTGGAGTTGTACCCCTCCTACCCTATGGATTTATTAATTTATCCTTTCTTAAATAAAAAAATAAAATAAAATAAAATAAAGAACTTTTTGCTAAGAATTGACTTCCATATGTATAAAGTCTTTCTAGTTAGCATCCTCTTAAAGGACTAATTCCATTCAGGACACATTGAAAAGAAACTTAAAAGTGAGCCATTTTTCTAGAATTCACAGCAGGCAGCTAAGCTTCTAATCATTGCCTAAAAGGCTACATGTATGTGATTTGCCCTATTTGCAGAAAAAAGCAGATGTTTGGCAAAGACTGTTACTCATTATTGAAATTGTCTAGGAACAGATCATGAGTTGGTTTGGTTTGTCAGCTGGATACAAATTCAGGATAACAGTTAACATGAAATTCATTACAGAATGGGATTTTCTTCAGTATGTAATTAGTGTAAACCTCATTTGCCTATAGCTTTGTGGTTCACAAAGTGGCTATTTAAACCACTATTATAGCTTGGGAGAAAAGAAGGTATTTAAATATTTATCCCAATTGAGGCTTACTTATTCCTTTCAGTGACTGGTAAAATAGAGGTGTCCTTTGTGAACTTGAGATGAGTTTTTAGAAGGGGATCCGCAAAATTGCCCATCTTTAATGACAGGGTGTGATAAAAATACTTTATTTTTTGGTCAGGTCAGTAATTTTCTGAAGCTCAACCCAAACAAAAATAATTACGCATTAAAACACACATTTCTTTTTAAAAGTAACTTTTTTTTTCTCTGTTAGTTGTGGGAGGTGAGAAAACTGGTGAGGTCAAGTATTAGTTCTATGAACTGAAAAATTAGGCCTATCAACATGGTATATACACATCATATGCATAGTCATATATGTATATAATATACATACATAGGTATATATTTATATAAAATGGAGTGTAACTATTTCCACATGTTCTCAAGGTGTTTAACAGACCCTTCCAAAGGGAATGAAACATTAAAATTTAGCTGCTAACATCTGATAGAATAACTTAATTTGCTTAATTTTACATCTAAATTGACTATTATTTTAGAATATTTAGTGGCCTTAAATACAAGCAGTAGTAAAATGTCAAGGGCAACTACTCACTTTACTCTTTCTGAACATATTCCTATTTGATTTTACTCAGTACCCTTATGACAGAATTAACTTTTCCTAAGGCAAAAGGTTGGTGTGTTTGCTCCTAATTATTAGGGGGATGGGAGAAGGGGATGAGAAAGAGTAGATAGCATAATGGTTATGCAAAGAGACTCAAATACCTGAGGCTCTGAAGTCCCAGGTTCAGTTTTTTTCACTATTCTGAACCAGAGCTGAGCAGTATTCTGGTAACAAGAAAAAAGAAAAAAAAAATTGTGGAATAAAGAGGAGGAATTAACACACTTAATTGCAATGATCCGCATACAAAAAATGCTCATAAGCTTTATAATCCTTATTGACTAGTGGCTGTTGCATTTTCTCTTAGCATATTATATACAAAGATAATAGGTGCAGTATTTTTTTTTTCAGTTCTTCCTTATCTCCAGTTAATTTCTTTCTTTTCTCTTTCTCTCTCTCTCTCTCTTTTTTTTTTTTTTTTGCCTCCATGGTTATTGCTGGGGTTCTGTGCTTCCACCACAAATTCACTGCTCATGGAGGCTATTTCCCCTTTTTGTTGACCTTGTTGTTTGTTGTTGCTGTTACTATTGTTGTCATTGCTGTCATTGGATAGGACAGAGAGAAATCAAGAAAAGTGGGGAAGGCAGAGAGGGGGAGAGAAAGATAGACACCTGCAGACCTGCTTCACTGCCTTTGAAATGACCCCCCCTGCAGGTGGGGAGCCCAGGGCGCAAACCCAGATCCTTATGCCAGTCCTTATGCTTTGCACCATGTGCACTTAATGCACTGTGCCACTGCCATGCCCCCAGATGCAATAATTTTGAAGGAGCCAGGTATCTTTAAATGTGCATTCCTGTTCAGTCTCTGACCCTTAGCAGAATTATTATGGCTATAAATTGAATTGGCTACCAGAAGTACTTCTTGGAAAAATATGCTTCTATTAAGAAGATTAAGATTTATCTCATAGTAGTTTTGTTACTTTGAGTTATATGTTAAAATGTAGTGTTGCAAACAAAAGTTAGAATAGCTTCAAAAAAGTATATGTATATCATTAAAACATAAAACTATGGATATATGTACCAAAGATATTTTTGCTCTTCTAAATTAGTAACCTGTATCATTTTCACTTTTCTGTGGAAAGAGCAGAGAGAGCTTGAAGATCAGATATTCATCAAGCCACTTACTCAGAGACTTAAGCAGGTTGCTCAGAAAATCTCACACTAGGCATAATAGCTCCATTTTTTTTTTTTAATTTTTAGTAGCAACCACTTGGAAATTTAATTTTTGAAAGATATCACTAACAAATGTAACAAAAACATGTGAGCTTAGGTCTTAAAGAGGTACAGAACTTCAGTGGATTTTCAATGAATAGCTCAAAGATTGGGGCCAGGAAATAGCTCACCTTTACCAGGTATAGGAAGCTGAGTTTGAGCACTTGGACACTGCATGGAAGCACTAGGCAAACATGAAATATGAATGCAGTAGTACTGTGGTGTCTCTCCTTTCCTCCCTCTCTGTCTCTCAACCTTTATCTGTAGAAAGAAAGACCTGTCCCGGATAGTGGAATCTTGCAAGCTCAAGAATAAAGTCCTGTTGGCAAAAAAAAGCAAAGAAAAAAGAGACTAAGAATTTGGTGAGCTCTTTATATATTTTGGTTATTAGCCTGTTGTCTGATGTACGGCATGTAAAGATATTCTCCCATCCTGTGGGAGGTCCTTTTGTTTGGGTGGTGGTTTCTTTTGCTATGCAGAAGCTTTTTAATTTGATGGAATCCCACTGGTTTATTTTTGATTTAGTCTCCTTTTAATTGGATTCGTTTCATTGAAGATGTCTTTAAAATTTGTATGGAAACGAGTTCTGCCAATACTTTCCTCTAAGTATTTGATAGTTTCTGGACTATTATCTGAGTCCTTGATCCATCTGTAATTTGCTTTTATGTTTGGTGAAATATAGTGGTTCAATTTAATTCTTCTGAATTTTTTCCAACAGCTTTTTTGAAGAGACTCTTCTTTCCTCATTTAATAGTCTGGGCACCTTTGTCAAAGATTAGATGTCCATAGGTGTAGGGGGCTTATTTCTGGGCTCTCAGTTCTATTCCACTGACCACTGTGTCTATGTTCCAGTTTTAATTACAATGGCCCTATAAAACAATATGAGATCTGGGAGTGTGATGCCTCCAGTTCTGTTCTTTCTTCTCAAGATTGGTTTGGCAATTCTAGGTCCTTTCTGATTCCAGATAAATATTTGTAGTTTTTGTTCAGGTCTCCTAAAAACTTAAATGGGATCTTAATGGGGATTTCATTAAATTTTATATGACTCAGGATAGTATATTCATTTTGATTATGTTAATTCTTCCAACCCATGAACATGGAAGATCTTTCCACTTCTTTGTGTCTTTTTTTTCTATTTCCTTGAATAATGAGTCAATTTTCAGTATATAAGTTTTTCACTTCTTTTGTTAGGTTTACTCCTAGATATTGTTTTTGCTTTTATATTAAAAGGGATTGATTACTGCATTTCTTCTTCTGCTAACTTAGTGTTTGCATAGAGGAATGTCACTGACTTTTTTATGTTAAAAATACATATATAGTGCATAATAATGGGAAAGATAGCATAATGATTATGATTATTATGCAATAAGACTTTCATGCCCAAGGCCCCAAAGGCCTAGCTTCAATACTCCACCAACATAGGGCAGAACTGAGAAGCGCTCTGGTTTTTTGTGTCTTTTTCTCTCATTAAAATAAAACAAATTATATATATGAAAGTATTCATATAGTATTTTAATAACACCTATATTGTGTTTTTTAAGTTTGCATTAAATGGCTAATAATTTATATTCACTGAACTTTTTTATGATTGCAATATTCTTAAATATAATAAAAAATTAATAATAAAACATAATAAAATTTTAAAGATAATGTCTGGCAAATAATCACAAAATAAATACTGTTTTTATTAGCAGTGATTGAACTAGCAGTTACTGAAACATAAAACATCAAGTGACAAAAATCAGTTTCCAAGATTTAATATACATACACTATTCACATTTTTACTTTACAGTATAACGAAGGAGTTGTCACATATATGACAGAAGAACATAAGATCATGGGACTTTCTATCAGTTCATGAACTGCAACTTTAGTAAATAATGTCAGAATGATTAATCTCAGCATTTTAGAAGGGTGACTACTTTTTTAATACTTGACCTTTGGAATTAAGTGAAAAGATATCCTTTAAGAAAAAACATAATATATTTTTGTCCAGTTTTATGTCCTATCTGTTGTTTATGTCTGTTGTCCACTATTTGCTATGATTTTATCATTTACTCCAAGCACAAATAGATATCAAGAGTAATCATTTAAAAGACACAAAAAGTAATAAAATCTGAGCACTCAAAATTCCCACTGTTATGCAAGCATATTTCTCGGGCTGAGGAACTTCTCATATGAGAAACATGATTCTGCTAATATTTTTAACACTAGAAATACATCAATGATATGTATGTATTTAAACCTACTTTGAAAGCACATTTTCAGGTTTTAATTCTTTTTATAAAAAAATATATACAAGTTTTAATTCTGATGTCTTTATAAGAGAGAACTTTGTCAGCAATGGTGAAAATCTAATATTAAAAAATATTCATTGACATGAACTCAACTTTGTGCCTTTAAGCAAACCCATGGGATAGTGTTCAATTACAGTTGCCCTGAAATAGACAAGGATACTCTAAAATGAAGTATCTTAAGTAAAAAAAAAAAAAAATCTAAGTTTAGTGAATATTTGCTGCTTATCTTTGGAATTTTCCTAGTCCATATGAACTAAATTTACAGACTGATTCACATAGTACACCGAAGAATAATTTACTGCTTTTGTATTATATCATTACTATAAAAACCTAATCCAGGGTCGGGCGGTAGAGCAGCTGGTTAAATGCACATGTCGCAAAGTGCAAGGACCAGGTATAAGGATTCGGATTTGAGCCCCTGGCTCCCTACCTGCAGGGGTGGGTCGCTTCACAAGTGGTAAAGCAGGTCTGCAGGTGTCTGTCTTTATCTCCCATTCTTTGTCTCCCCTCCTCTCTTGATTTCTCTCTGTCCTATACAACAACAATAACAATAAATACAACAAGGGCAACAAAATAGGAAAAATGGCCTCCAGAAGTAGTGGATTCATAGTGTAGGCACCGAGTCCCAGAGATAACCCTGGAGGATAAAACAGACAAACAAATAAAAAAACCCTAATTCAGAGACCAGTAGTTAGAATAGCTATAGAATATACCTTGTTATGTCTAGTCTTCAGGTTTGAGCCTCAAAACACATGGGAGCATTATAGCAACAGGGCAAGCTCCTCAGAGGATAGGGCAATGCTATAGTGTCTCTTCCTCTTTCTTCCTGTCTCTTTGTAATGGAAATAATTATATATGAGGTGGCATCCTAAGAGGTGGAGTGATGCATGCATAAGAGTCTAGCAACACACACACACACACACACACACACACACACACACACACATACACGCTATAAAATAATTTTCTAAGGGGTTCTTTAGTTATTTATAAGGGAGTGCTGAAACTAATAACCTGGCTGATAAGTTTGTTGTTTATTTATTTAGCTAGTTAGTTTAATGTATGTAATAATGCCGAACTATCTATGCAACCCAATTCAAATTCTATGTATTTCAGAAAGAAGAGAGGCTACAGCACTATTTCATCTTTCACAGACTTCTCTTTGGTGCTGTCCATGGGCTTATTGCGTGATAAGATATATATTGTACCAGCTGAGAATTCAGTCCCCTCTGTGATGAGTTTATATGTTTATCTATAATAGACCATTCATCAATCAGTTGTGTTTGGAGGCACTGTACATTAGCATCAATGGCAGATACAGAGCAATGATTTCAGACTCTAGTAGTAGCTTGTTAGAGTTGATTGATATCAAGCATTCACATAAAGAGGTGCTGTGTAAAGTGGTCAAAGGACAGTCTGATAGAATCATGTGACAAAGAGTCTAAATTATACCACTGGAGAAGATACTGTGGACTGAGAGCAAAGACAAGATACTTCTTTGATACCACATGATTTCTTAGCATTTAGTTTTTAATCTAACACGGTTAGAAATGATTGTTTTAGAGTAGGGGCTGTTTCAGAGTATGTAGAAATTTAGGCCTTTAAACTGAGATTGTGATTGGGTTGACCAACAGAAACAAAATATTCAAGAAACAGTGTTAGTATAATATTGAATAGACATAATCTCTAAATGTTGACTTAAGAATTGTGTACGCTATTTTACCTTTGTCAGTATTAACATTTCAGCATGAAGAGTAATATTACATTTTTGCCCAACTTAATGCTTTTATAATTACTTAATAGAATGTTTTGAGAAGAAGAAATTAAAATGTTCTGGATTACTCTCAGTCCTACCGTTCTGTACTTCAAATAATGCAATTAACAATAGTATAGGGGGCTGGGTGGCGGTGTACCTGGTTGAGTGCACACACTACAATGCACAAGGACCCAGGTTCAAGCCCCCATTCCCCACCTGCAGAGAGAAAACTTCATGACTGGTGAAGCAGAGCTGCAGGTTTCTCTCTGTCTCTCTTCCTGTCTCCCCATTCCTCTCTATTTCTGGCTATCTCTATCCAATAGAAATAAAGATAATTTTTTAAAAAACTAGTTTAAATTTTTTAGTTGGTAATTGAACTTTTATAATTGCTACCCAGTTAAATTCTTATATGGAGTCTGGACTTCACACACACACACAATTTCAGTATTCTAGCCCATTTTTCCATTCATAGACAGAGAGGGAGAGACATCATAACACTGGAATTTTTCTTGATACCACAGAACCAGCCATATGGTGCCAGGGCTCAAACCTGGCCAAGGCATGTGCCCTGCCTGATGAGCTCTCTTTTCAGCTTAAGTTAAACTTTATGTCAGAACCAATTATGTTCCTGGACTCAGGTATTTTTATTTGTTTATTTTGTTGTTTATTTTTTATTGGGTAGAGACAGAGAGACATCAAAAGGGAATATGGAGGTAGAGGGAAAGAGAAGAAAAGACATGACATGTGTAGCACTGACTCACCACTTGTGAAGCCTTATCCCTGCAAGTGTCGACCTGGGGCTTGAACCCATTCCTTGCACATTGCAAGGTGTGTGCTCAGCCAGGTGTGCCACCTCCTGGTCCTCAGGTGAAATAATATATTTTTTTAATATTATAGGATTAAATTGTTCATGTTTGTAACAAACACAAACTAATTAAATACTATGACTGGGGGGAGTTGTTTTATATTTAACTATTTCTTGCCAGTCACATGATTATTAAGTCACATGATTATTGACCACTGTTGTGAGTCAGACAGCCTTAAGTGCTCTTGGCATATTTTTTTTTAACATTCAAAATAAATATATGAAACAAAAATGATCCCCATTTGATGAATGAGGAAACTGAGGCATAGGAAGGTCCATTAACTTGCTTAAATCACTATGTCAGCAATTGTGTGTTTTCTACCATTACACAGTGCAGCTTCCCAAGATAATTAGTGGCTGATTCCTGGTTGGTTTAGAATGGTAATAGGCTTGAGTAAGTGGGAAAAGCTGTCTCTTCAGTAAATCATTTATATTACCCACCAGTTAATTGGAGACAGGCATTAAGAGAAGAAATTAGTTCCACTCCACAGTTGCCAGACTGAGCCATGCATTGCTTCCAATGGGGGGAAAGGAGGCAGCCAGAGAACATTTTCTAATTGAGATTGTAGAGGAAATTGCTCTTGAAATGACTGTTAACAACTATATTGAAAAAGTATTTGATACAATTTTGTTAACTGACAAAGCACAATTCTGAAGTGAATTTTGCCATTGTAATTCATTCACAAAGCAACCAACTTTGCAGTTGATCTGAGCTTGCTCTACAGTAGGCTCTGTGATATCTATGTAAAATTTCCTGGTGGTTAGGGGCCTACAGTGGCTCATCCTTGTATGTGTGCAGTCCCAGTTTGAGTCTCAGTACTACACTGTTGGATCCGTGCCGTGATCCCTCTTTCTTCCTAAAAATATCAATCTTTTTTTTTTTCAAAGAACATAAAGAAGTGATTTGTGAAAAGATTTAAAAACAAAAAGATTTATCTCATGACAACTACTCACATATTATCAAGTCCCATCCTGCAAACCTTAGAAATGTCTCAAACTTTGTACGACAGGATTGAATGCCTTTCAAGATTTTTGTCATAAAAATATCAAGCAAGAACATTATGGGACCTAGTTTTAAATATGTTTGCATTTCTCTTTTTCCCAATTCAGAAGGGTTCTTGCAACCCACCTAATCAAAACTTGATACAAACAAGTACCTCTAAGGAATTAACTTTTCAGCTCTCAGAGTTATACATGGCTTCTACTGCAGTATAGAACCATTTGACAAGATATTAATGTCTTAAACTCTTCAAGATATATATGTCCAGTCAATGGTCAATTTTGTGGACTTTTAAACTCCCTGCGAACTGCCTTTGGAAAGTGTTTTTTTTTCCAATGCTACCTCTATCAAATATTATTCAATACATCATTTTCAACAAGTAAGTCAAATAAGCATATTAGTTGATTGTTACATTTAAACAGGCTGTTAAATGATCTGCAGTTTGGCAGCTCGCCCAATTAAAGGCTGTCATAATGAATCTATCTACAAGAAGCATGAGCCTAGTTGGGTTTCAAGTGAAATGTATGTTTTCATATAAATAACCTTTGAGGGGATCCATCACTACAAACTGTAGAATGTGATACAATAGTCACAGAAGCTCAGCAAATGAAGTGCAGCATAGCCTTCCAGCTAGGTCATGTATTAATCACAATGGGTTAGTGTCAGCTTTAGTTTTCAAATTCCAGTGAGTACGAAGACAGCTTATTTTCATAAAGATATCATGATGTGTATGTGTGTGTATTTTAAGTGGAATGTTATATGAATGAGTTATGCCTGTCCAACCAACTCTTCTTAATCCTTGACCATTTAAATGGAAAATCCATCTAAGCCTACTTCATTCTGGGGAAGTCACTTTTCAGTGGGGGAGATTAGGAACTGTCATTACAAGCAGCACACACTCTTACACTTGAAACAGAGAGCTGTTATTACGCTTGTCTGTATCTTATCCCCTTTTTTTTATTTACACCAGAGTGGCAATTTCAACTAGTTTTCAAGCCAAGATTTTATTGATTGTTCCCAAACAGGGACATGATTCAGCTATTTATAAGATAAAAAATATATATCTTCTGGTCTTGAGTCTAGCTATAACATTCTTCAAATCCAAACCCATTAAATTCATCATGGGGTCCTGTTGAGAAATTACAAATGTCATTAGAAACTGGACCAAAAAGATTTTATTGCATCTTAATGTTTAAAATATTTCATTTTATTTAATTTTTCCTAACTCACTTCTTCAGTTTAGCAAACTGTTTCTTATCTATATTCATAACTTCCATGGCAAAACTGGAAAGAGTAGTTCTGACTACCCACCACTGGGTGGAACTGTGTTTTGAAATTCTGAAACAATGGATTGTGCTGGTCTAGCCAGCCCAAGGGCAAATGATCCTACTTCTTGTCTTATTAACCTGCTTGCAGGTGTCAAAATAATCCACATTTCCACATGAAATCTGGGCCAATGTTATAAGAAGATGAAAATTATCCTCTGGTAATTGTTTTTACAGTGGGAAAGAGGACAGAAAAGGACTCCAAAAGAAATATCTAATTCAAATATTTCTACTGGAAAGTGCCAGTTGGAGACTGGGTTCTTTGAAGAATGTTTATGAACAGACCTTGATACTTTGACTGAATGGCTTCTGGCCAGGTAGTCATCTGATCTATGGGCTAAGAAGGAAAAAGAAATTTGCTTGTGTACTTGCCCCCTCTCCCATACACCCTCAGAAAATTTCTAGTAGGAACTTCTTTTGATACACTTCATAGGTCTGTAGTTTTGTCTTTTACCAGGACTGTCATCCCTCAAGGTTGAGGAAGGAGAATACTGAATTGACTGGGAGCCTCAGAAAGCATGGTGGAAAGACTCGTGACTTCTCTGGCAACAGAAGACATCAATAAAAGTGTCTAATACCTAGAGACATTTACCAATAAAAAATGTGTCATCATTTCCAGAGACAGAAACCTTACTTATGGAAGTCTAATAGGTACAAACCAGGCCTGGAGAAAGTGGGTCATGACAGTCACTTTTAGCTGAGTGTTGGAGCCCTAAAGCACAATAAATCTCTTTCAAGACTCCAGCTTTAGCAGCAAGGCTTCTTTGTTAAAAATCTAATTACTAACTTTAAAATGTGGTTTCCAGCACAGAGCATCAACTTCCATGAAGTTTCTGGCCTTCTTAAAAAGATGTCACTTAAGACTGCAAATAATGTTGTGACTGGCATCTGTTCACAGAGGTCTTTGTAAAGCTTATTTATTCCTGAGGCTCATCTTATTTCTTGAAATATTTGATTATGACCCACATTCCCTCTTCATTTATTTTATTTTATTTTTTTTTTTAAAAAAACTAATTTGTTTGCTTATTTATTTTTGGATAGAAACAGTGAGAAGATGGGGAAGAAGTGGAGATAGTGAGGGAGAGAGACTTGTGCAGCATCCCTTCACTTCTCACAAACTTTCCCCTGTGCAGGTGGGTACCAGTGGTGTGAACCAGGGTCCTTGCATACTGTGATGCATGAGCCCAACCAAATGCATCACCATCTGGCCCCTCTCTCTTCATTTCTTGAAGTTATAAGACAATATTGTACGTGAGGCTTTGAAAGAAGAGAGTAATAAACAGGATTTGGGATCCTGCATGGGAAACTTTATTGTTTTAATCCTAAGTGTATAGTTGATTCCATGATAAATGTAATGAAGCTCTACTTAGAATGAAGTAAACTGGTCATTTGAGTCATAATGTTGTACATTTATGACTTAGTCTTTCTCGATGTGGTGTACTGTTGATTATCTTTTTTTTTTCTCATCTTGCTGCCTTTGTACTTAAATCACTGGTTTAATATGTCTAACAGGGAATAATCGATAGTTATTGCAGCCCTTTCTACTATCATGCTATTTCCAGTTCTATGTGTTAAGAAATCATTAGTAGTCATTTATTAAGATCTGTATCCTCAGACATTAGTTATTATTGTTATTAAAAGCATTACTAGAGGGCTGGGGAGATAGCATAATGGCTATGCAAAAGGACTTTCCTGCCTGAGGTACCAATGGCCCCAGGTTCAATTCCCACCATATGTAAGAGCTGTGTAATGCTCTGGTAAAATAAAATAAGATAAAAGTACTGAACAAAAACATTGCCAGTTGTACCATATCAAGAAGGTGACATTCTATGCATAGTTGCTCCTTGGCTCTAGAAAAGAACTGCTTATGTTTCAAGTGCACAGCAAGGTGCTGTTGGATAGACAGAGTGAAACTGAGAGAGAAGGTGGAGATAGTGAGAGAGACACTTAACAGCAATACTTAATCATTTGTGAAGTTTCCCCTTACAGGTGGGAACTGGGTTTTGAACAAAGGACTTCGCATACTGTCATTGTAACATGTATGCTAAACCAGATGTACCACTACCCAGCCCCTTAAAAACAAAATTATGCTTTCTATGATCCTGAAGTTCCCTGTTGATCCTTTCCTATTCTCCTTCTTCTTCTTCTTTTTCTTCTTCTCTTCCTCCTCTTCTTCTTCCCCCTTCTCTTCCTCTTACCCTCCTCTTCCTCTTCTTCCTCCTCACCTTTCTCCTCCTCTTCCCTTCTCCTCCTTTCCCTCCTCCTCCTCTCCCTCTTTCTTCTTCTCTTTCAGAATCCAAGAAACATTAGCAACCTCTATAATGCCCAATATGGAAAAATTCCTGAACATGCCCCTCTGAAAATTCATCTGGATTACTTGGTATAATATGACTTGAAATGTCAGGATTTTTTCCCCTTTTACTAAAAGGCATAGTAGTTTATCATATAGTTGCTTAGAGTTTAAGCAAAAAAAAAAATGATTTCTTAAGAAAAGTTTGATCCTGCAATGAGTTCAGCACATTGGTTTTGTTAAGAAAATGTTTGGCAGGGAATCTATTTGGGAATACTCTGAGCAATCAGTTTGATGATTTAACCATGTACCTTCTAGCATGTCTACTGTGTTGGATGAAGTTAAGTTACATCTGGTTAAGGAGAGCATGTTTCATTATGCTAAGTTACTTTCATCATTCATTTATTAGCCTTTTTATGTATTCTCCTGATATTCTCTCATTAATAAAAAATAAATGTCAAATTGGATCTTGCTAGACATTTTGGAAGGATTCTAAAAACATTCTTTCTTCAATTTTTTCTGCCCAACTTTTCCCACCACAAAATATATAAGATCGTGCCCTTAGAAGAAACAATAGATTCAAAAACTTTTTATCTGCTTTTATTGAGATAAGAACAAAAATTTATGGGATTAGCTCAGGGATCCATCTGTATAATATTAATAAAATAGTAGGGGATGGGTATTTTATCCCATCTATATTTATAAATGTAAGAGCATGAGGTTAGGATCTTGATGATATCTATTTAGATGATGATCTTGTGACCAATCTTTATAATGTTGGACATGTTATCAAGATTGTATTGGTTGGTTTCTTTATTTGTAAAAGGCATGATAATTTCTATCTTTGTCTTTTCTTTAACATAATCATTGCCAGGTTACAGTAAGAAAAGGTACATGTACTTCCTAGCTAGTTAATGCTCCCTTTCTTTCTATTCTTTTTATTTTATCTTTCTTTTTTTATATATATATATATATATATATATATATATATTGCTGGATAGAGACAACCAGAAATTGAGAGAGAAGGAGGTGATAGAGAGGAAGAGAGACAGAGAGACATCTGCAGCCCTGGTTCACCACTTGTGAAGCTTTCCCCCTGTAGGTGGGGACTGGGTCCTCAAACCCCGGTCCTTGCACCTTGTAACATGTGCACTCAACCAGGTGCTCCGCCACCTGGCCCCCTTTCTATACTTTTTATGTTCCACTTATTACTGTATAGTCTTTTTAAAAGTAAAACCATGACTTAAATACAATATGAAATGAGAAGTGTTAAAGATTTCATTCTCCTGTAAAAATAATATAGCTGATTTAGAAGACAATTCAACACACACACACACACATACACACACACACACACACTTAGGCAGTTAGTCAGGCTGAGCTGAATTTGTCAACTGATGCAAAACTAGTCAGTATCTACTGATAATAGTTTATTACATATTCACTGAAATCCACTTGCATTTCTGTGGTAAATACCTGTTTGCATTCCAAACACTTTCCTGCAACTTCTAGTGCTAAAAATAGAGAATGAATTGTACAGATAACCCAAAAAGACACACTATATAGGATACTCAGTAGTATTTTTGCCCATCTTACACTCTTTTATAGTTTGATCTAATACCCTGTTCCTTTAATATTAAATGAGTGCCTTGCCCAACACTGCAGCAATCAAGTCAGAAGTAAATCTGCCACACAAATTCAAGAGACAGGTATTAGTGGAAGGCAAATAAATTTTTACTTTGTGAAAAATGTTGTGAAGGAAAGATGAAAGACAATAATTATCAGAACAAGGGGAACAAAGGAGCAAAAAAGGTCTGAGGGAGTGATATTTAAGCCAAATTTAGATTGAGCCTGGATTGACTGGCCAGTGAGAGGAAGACATCTGGGTTCAGAGATCAGCCCTAGTTGAATCAACCTCTGAACTACAGAGCTAAAAATTGGCATACTGCATGGTGGCTCCAAATCTTTAAAACTATTTTGTATATCTGTTTATTCAAATCAGTGGTGACTCTAATTTTTTTTGTTCCTAAATGTCTTCAACTACTTAAAAAAACAAAAACAAACAAACGAAAAACAACCATGATGTCCTTTCACCTAAAATTTAGGTCAGGTTTTTGAAAGCCTTTTGTAGTCATGATCTCACAAACAAAAAAAAATACCAGGTCAAACTAAACATTGAGACAATTGATACCTTACTTATCAGTTACATCAAACAGCAAGTTTATCCTGCTGGTTTTGAGGAAGTCTGGAGTAGTCAGATTGAAGTACAATTTAAACTGTTATTATAATCACTTGGTACAATGTCTCTTTGTCATTTTATTTGCAAATACATTTGCAAATTGTCAGTCTTTATAAAATATGCATGCATATCCAGAGTACAAAAGGTTGCTAAATTATATACTTCCTGTACTAAGTAGTTAGAGTTTGAGCTGACTCCCATATAAGAGCAAGACAACTCTCACTCTTGAGTGACTTTTACCTCAGTGATGTGGACTAAACTGCTCAAACAGTGTTAAACTAGGTGAAATATTCTTCAACACACACACACACACACACACACACACACACACACACACACACAACATTGAGCCGTAACACTAAAAGAGTTGGGTGACAGAATGACATCCCAATGTCATAGTTTAGATTTGTAACTAATGATTCTAAATCAAATTACCTGAACTTGAGATATAATCTTAATAGCATCTCCTATATTTATGCTAATAGTTTTTTTTTGAGATGTCAATCCTGTCTGTCTTAAAATGATTCAATACTTAAACATTTGCAGACATTTTAAAATGTAAATGAATATTTGATATTTTGGGATATATTCTTCCCACTCACAATACCAAAAGTGTATTAATCTACATGGTATGAAGATGCACACACCCTCCCCTACTGTCCCTTTGATTTCTTTAGAATCTATTTAATATCTTCTTTCACCTGGTTTGAAGATAAACAAATAAATATATAGTTTCAGTAATATTTTTATACTTTCTCTTCTTGCTTGTTTTTGTCAAGTAAAATATACACATCAGTTTTTCACTGGATTCTTGATAATAGCAGATGTCAGGCAAAATCCCATGCTACTGTTGCAAACTGTCAGCGCCCTCTGGTGGTATCTTCCCCTCAGAAACTTGAAAATGTGAAAGTTTTGCTCTTTGAGAAGATGCTGAAAAAGAGATTGAAGCAAGAACTTCTAGATACAGCAATTTTAGAACAGAGAACTTACCTCTTGCCACTAAATACTTGCAACTAGAAAATGAGAACATTCCACACCCACTTCTTTGAACTCTTTTGAGTCCAACCATATTCATTACGTTTTGCATGGACTTCAACGTTTCTAAGATTACACTATAGGATCACCCAGGCTAGGAAGTTGTATCAGAGAGAAGGGGAGTTTTATGTTCAACAAAGTTTAATTTTAACTTTTAAAATATATATTTAGATAATGTTTATGACATTTACAGTCACATGAGACACTGAGTGATATGTATAATGGTGATATATCATATATATGTGTTATATAGCTATTTTTCATGGTTATGCCACATTTCCTTACTCTGTAACTCATCCAATTAATCTTAAAGTTTTATTTATTTATTTTTGTTTTGTATATTTATTTATTTGTTTATTTATTTCCCTTTTGTTTATCTTGTTTTTTATTGTTGTAGTTATTATTGTTGTTGTTATTGATGTCATCCTTGTTAGATAGGACAGAGAGAAATGGAGAGAGGAGGGGAAGACAGAGGGGAAGAGAATGATAGACACCTGCAGACCTGCTTCACCGGCTGTGAAGTGACTTCCCTGCAGGTGGGGAGCCGGGGGCTCGAACCGGGATCCTTACGCGGTCCTTGTGCTTTGAGCCACGTGCGCTTAACCCACTGCGCTACCACCCAACTCCCAATCTTAAAGGTTTAGTTAAAAATAATAAGCATAGCTATGCTCCAAATTATTACACGCGACATTCCAAAGTCAATTATGATTTATTAGGTTTTCAAAAAACTACTGAGGTCTGAAGGTATCTCTTTTCTCTTGCTTTTTATCTCCCTCATCCTTCTCAACTTCTCTCTGTTCTATCTAATAAAATGGGGGACAAAATGCACGTCGGGAGCAGTGGATTCCTAGTGCAGGCACTGAGTCCCATCAATAACCCTGGAGGGGGAAAAAATGGTGAGTTATGGTCTTTGCAAAACCTAATTTTAAATGTGTGTTGTCCCTCACCCTTTTGTGAAGGGTAGCTTGCTATTCTTGTTAGAAGAGTTTTATATTATTAAAAAAAAAGATATACCCAAATTTGATTGTTTTATTTGATAAGACTTAGAATTATTAACCATTTTAGAGAAATGGCTTTACTAAATGAAAAGAAACTGGAAAACAATTCAACAAAAGTGGCACTCTAACTAAAGGTATGAACACTGTGACAGATTTATATACAAGCTACCATAGGTCAAAGATAGTCTGGAATGAAAGATTTTAACAAATATTGCAGTGTGTAGCTCAGTGGTAGAGCACATGCTTTGTAATGTATTTGCACTTTTTTTTTTTATTTAAGAAAGGATTTATTAACAAAACCACAGGGTAGGAGGGGTACAATTCCACACAATTCCCACCACCCAATCTCCATATCCCACTTCCTCCCCTGATAGCTTTCCCATTCTCTATCCCTCTGGGAGCATGGACCCAGGGTCATTGTGGGTTGCAGAAGGTAGAAGGTCTGGCTTCTGTAATTGCTTCCCCGCTGAACATGGGCATTGACTGGTAGGTCCATACTCCCAGTCTGCCTCTCTCTTTCCCTAGTAGGGCGGGTCTCTGGGGACGTGGAGCTCCAGGACACATTGGTGGGGTCTTCAGTCTAGGGAAGCCTGGCCGGCATCCCGATGACATCTGGAACCTGGTGACTGAAAAGAGAGTTAACATACAAAGCCAAATAAATTGTTGAGCAATCACGGACCCAAAGCTTAGAATAGTGGAGAGGAAGTGTTAGGGGGATACTCACTGCAAACTCTAGTGTACTTCTGCTTTCAGGTATATATTTTGCAGTAGTTTATGGATACATGTGAACATATGCTCTCTCTCACAGAAACTGGGGTATATCTAGGTTTTGGGACTTTGTTAGAAAGTGAACCACCTGAGATGGAATTAGAGTATACTATGAAAGGAAAGGTCTCACCCGAGTAATGAAGCTGAAGGGTTGTCATTTCACATGTGAAGTCTCTGGACACAGTCTGAGGTGAAGCATGTTGAGGTGGCAATCGTTGTGTTGGGTATTTCCACTTTTTATCCTTATACTAGCTCATCACTGAACACTTGAAGAGGAAAAACCTTAAATGTTCATATGTGAATATGGTTTTTTGTTGATTGGTTTGCTACCATTGTTGTCACTGGAGCATGGTGACTGCAGGAGGACTTTATTTCTCCTTGTAGGATCAGTGGATTCATCATGTAGACAGACACTTAGTCCCAGCGATAACTCTGGTGGGGAGAAAAAATCAAACACATAGGGTATCTTAAATTTTGTTTCAAGTTATAAATTTTTGATAGTTTCTTTTTTAAAAATATTTGATTTATTTATTCACAAAAAAATGATAGGAGAGAGGGAGAGGGAGAGGGAGAGAGAGAGAGAGAACCAGACATCACTCTGGTGCTGCCAGGGATTGGACTTGGAACCTCAAGCTTGAGAATCCAATGCTCTATCCAGAGTGCCACCTCCAGGTCCACACATTTTTGATAGTTTCTATAATAATTCTACCTAAATTAAAATGAATAAAATGATCTGAGAATTTTAATTATGTAAGAGAGATGATCTAACTACCTAGAGTGTGACTTAGAGGAAGACTGTAGGACTTGAATATGTGAGAACAAATTTTGATCCCTGGGATTACATATGCTGGAGTTGTGTTGTGTTCCTCTCTCTCTCTCTCTCTCTCTCTCTCTCTCTCTCTCTCTCCCTCTCCCTCTCCCTCTCCCTCTCCCTCTCCCTCTCCCTCTCCCTCTCCCTTTCTCTCTTCCTCCTCCCTCTCTCTGTTTCTCTCTTTCACCCTCATTCTCTCTCCCTCTGCCTCCTCTGTTCTTCCCTCCCCATATACATAAATATATGTATATATATTTATTTGTATATATAAAATAACAGTAAAGATCTGATTTAGCATTACTGTCAATATAAGAATATTTGTAGAAATATTAATTATGACAGCCACTATCATAAAAATCAAGGCCAGGAAATTTACATTTATTAAAATAAATAAAACACATGCACAGTTATAATTACATTGATGCCTCTCATTCATTCATTCATTGGGAGGAAACACAAATGTTTACTGTTTCCAATTTTGGTGTCATAGGGATTTACTAATAGAGAACACAATTTTATTTATTTTTAAAATTTTTATTATCTTTATTTATTTGATAGAAACAGCCGGGAATCAAGAGGAAGGGAGACATAGAGAAGGAGAGAGACAAAGAGATACCTGCAACACTACTTCATCACTTCTGAAGCTTTCCTCCTACAAATGGGACTGTGGGCTTGAACCCAGGTCCTTCCGCATTTTAATATGTGCACTCAACGAGGTGCACCACCACCTGGCCCCCTGCACTATTTTATTTAATCAGATTAATTTATATTCTTTTAAAAATTATCTTATTTTAATAAATGAGAGAGGGGGGGAGAGGAGAGGGAGAGGGAGAGGGAGAGGGAGAGGGAGAGGGAGAGGGAGAGGGAGAGGGAGAGGGAGAGGGAGAGGGAGAGGCAGGCCAGAGCACTGCTCAGCTCTGGTTTATGGTGGTTCTGGGGACTGAGCCTGAGACCTTAGAGCCTTAGGCATAAAAGTCTTTTACAGAATCATTATGATCTCTCCCCAGCCCTATTTAAATTATTTTAGCTTTTGATTTGTGTGAATGCTGTGTGTTTTCTTCCTGCTCTTGCAATGCTGGAATTGACCTGCAGAGGGAGTTTGTGAAAATGACATCAAGAGGGGCACCTACACTGTCTCTTCCTACAGAGAATTTTGGGATAGCCTTCCTCATAGGCCAGCAGCCTGTGAGCTACCAAGAGAGATGTTACAGTTCCAATTTTTCAAAATGCTTCCTTATTACAATTGAATTTTTATCTCTTTGTCTAAAACTGTATTACTTGTAATTACTTGTGTTTATAACTTTTTGATTTTTTAAAAATATTATTTATGTCTAAAAAGGAAACACTGAAAAAAACATAGGATAAGAGGGGTACAACTCCACACAATTCCCACCACCAGAGCTTCATATCCCATCCCCTCCATTGATAGCTTTCCTATTCTTTAACCTTCTGAGAGTATGGACCCAAGGTCATTATGTGATGCAGAAGGTGGAAGGTCTGGCTTCTGTAATTGCTTCCCTGCTGAACATGGGCATTGACAGGGCAATCCATATTCCCAGCCTGTCTCTCTCTTTCCCTAGTGGAGTGGGGTTCTGGGGAATCGGAGCTCCAGGACACATTGGTGGGGTCGTCTGTCCAGGCAAGTCTGGTCAGCATCATGCTAGCATCTGGAACCTGGTGGCTAAAAAGAGAGTTAACATATAAAGCCAAACAAGTTGTTGACTAATCATGAACATAAAGGCTGGAGTAGTGCAGATGAAGAATTGGGGGGGGGGGATAGATAGATAGATAGATAGATAGTAGGCATATTTTAGTTATATTCCAAGGGGCCTGTGGCTATACTAGTTTTGTTTGTTTGTTTGTTTTTTCCCTAAGCCTGAAATCTGATATGCAGGTGGATCCTAGTTATTGTCTGGGGAGATGATGTCATGGCTGGAAGAAGGACCAGAAAGCTGGATGTGGGAAGAGAGAAGCTCCCAAATATGGGAAAGGTATATAAATGTTGTTAACTATAAACCCCATCAATTTGATTTGGTCTAGGGCCCGTAATCAGCTTAGGAGCCTATGTGACCTCTGCATCCCTGTAGATCTGACCTTATATTCTCTGGTCATCAGTAGGAACATTCTAAGCTACCCCAATATCAGGACCCATCTTCCTCAGGTATAGCATAGAGTATGTTGTCCAGCCTCCCTTCAGAGGATGGAACATTCTCTACCGTTGTTGATCCAAGTTGAGTGCAAGGTCCTCTGGGGGTTCACATAGGGGTCTGTTTTGTTGTTCCTGATACAGATGACCTGTAACAATGGAGAGAGGTATTTATTCGATGTCTAGGCCCATAAAATCTGTTTGGGAATCTCAGGACTCCCCAGCTGATGGGGTGGCCTGATAGTGACTAAACAGTCATCCTTAAAGTATGCCAGTCTCTTACCCTTATTCAGCTTTTGCAGTCCTTGTTTTGTTAAGGATAGCTTGGGAGAGAGTGAGGGAAGTATAATAGGAAATAGGTGAGGAGGATATCTAAGCCTCAGCAGACACTATTTCATTAGGAACTTCATACTGACTCACTGTAGACTAGTCTGTACTTTTGTTTTCAGGTGTATATTTTGCCTTAATTTATGGGAACTAGTCTATATCTAGGATTTGAGATTTTGTTGTGAAGTGAACTACCTGGAATGGAATTAGAGAATCCTATGAAAGGAAAGGTCTCACCCGAGTGATGAGGGTAAAAGGTTGACATTCCATGCCTGACATCTCTAAACACTGAAGTGAATCATACTGAGGCGGTACTCGTTGCGTTGATTAGGGTGGGATCAGCAGGTGCAATATCATTTGGTATGAATTGAGAGAAGCATGCAGGACAGTGAGCCCCACTCTAGAGGTTCCAGGACTGGAGAAATATAGGCTCTATAGAGGAAGCGGGAGGTTCTTGCTGTCTTAGGGTTAAGATGAAAATAGATAGTTATTGCTATAATCATATTATTTGGCAATTGGGTTAACTTTGAAAAATCCCTTTATTAGGAGTTGTTGTATCATACACAACATCACCATAATTTATGTCCTTTGATATTATTTGTATATAGCTGTGCCACTGATTGTTTCTGTTCTCCCTGGTCTAAGCTTTTAAAAGAGTCAACATATCAAAGACTTAGCCTATGTACTAAAAAGACTCAGTCTGTGCTTTAAAAAGTTTGGGACATTCAATCAATTTTCCACTCTCATATTAATTAAATGTTAATTAAATAGTGATTTATTGTTGTTTTTTGCCAGGCTGGCTTCGCGGGCGGGAGACAGAGACTCATGGTTGAGCTGAGAACGCAGTTCAATCTTTATTCACGAGCGGGGATGCAGTCCAAAAAACTAATCTCTTCTAATCACAACACAATTTTCCTGTCCTGCATCTCTCTCCTACCTCCCTCCTGAGGCGGAAGAGTCAGGAACAAAGGAAATATGTACAATAGGTGGCGGGGAGAAGAAAGAAGCACGATGACTAAACCAAATGTGTGTGTGTGGGGGGGGGACCAATATCCTGGAGGCAGGGGGGTGCCCAGCCAACAGTGGACATGCAAACAGAACACATAGCAAGCAACACAAGCGAACCCAATGTGATGATAAAAAACAGAAGGCTTCACAAGCAGAATCCAGAAGCATACCAACAATTTATATGACTACAGATTAATAGGATTGTACATACATAAACACCATTCCCACCACCAAAATACTGTGTCCTATCCAAACCCCCCTCCCACCACCACCCTTAACCCAGAGTTTTTACTTTGGTGCCCTACTCCAAATTCAGTCAAATCCTGCTTTGAGTTTCCCTCTCTGTTCTTCTTTCTCAACTTCTGTTTATGAGTGGGATCATCTCATACTCATCTTTATCTTTCTGACTTAGCTCACTTAACATAATTCCTTCTAGCTTCATCCAAGATGGGTCAGAGAAAGTGGGTTTATGTCCTTAGAGATGCATATTATTCCATTGTGTATATATACCACAGCTTTCTCAGCCACTAATTTGTTGTTGGGCACCTGAGTTGCTTCCAGGTTTTAGCTGTTATGAATTGTGCTGCTATGAACATAGGCGTACACATATTTTTTTGCTCCTGGAGGCCATTTTCCCACTGTTTGTTGCCCATGTTTTTTATCATTGTTGTCGTTGGATAGGACAGAGAGAAATCAAGAGAGGAGGGGAAGACAGAGAGGGAGAGAGAAAGACAAACCTGCAGACCTGCTTTACCGCTTGTGAAGTGTCCCCCTGCAGGTGGGGAGTCATGGGCTCGAACTGGGATCCCTACACCTGTCGTTGTGCTCTGTGCCATGTGTGCTTAGCCCACTGTGTTGCCACCTGGCCCCCCAGAATAACTGTTAATGAAACTAAAGATAATGCAAAAATGAGTATATTCTTAGGAAGTTTAAATTAAATATAATTTTGTAATAATTATTATTGTGATTAGTTTAATTAAAATCCCATGATAATTGCTTTATTTATGCTCAAGATATATATTTAAGTAATAAAAGTCTGTAGAATAGGAGTCATGTATTTTAGCTTTGGTTACATCTGATCTACTGTCTTCCTTTTTCTCTCTTTGTAATTATGTTTTACTCCAAACAAGAGGCTGCTGATGCCATAGTAAAACTTATGGCTGGAGAGTGAAGATATATGTTTGGTAGACACAAGACTTCTCTCTTAAGAAAAAGATGTATACTTGGAATGAAATAGTTTTTTTTTTAAGTGTGATTTACATATTCAGAAACAGAAAGAGATACAGAGGGTGACAGAGAGAGATTGAGAACCAGAGTACTGCTGTGCCATTTGCAGGTTCAGGGGTCAATCCTGAAATCTCACTTCTGCAAACCCTGTACTCTACCACACCTCCTGAGTATTCTTTTTTCTTTCTATCTTTCTTTTATTTTTCTTTTTTTCCCTCCAGGGTTATCACTGAGGTTCAGTGTCTGCACAACAAATCTGTTGTTCTTGGTGGCCATCTTTTCCTTTTTATTTGATAGGACAGAGAGAAATTGAGAGAGGAGGGGGAGATAGTAAGGTAGTGAGAAAGATTGATACTTGCAGACCTGCTTCACAGCTTGTGAAGAGTCCCCCTTGCAGGTAGGGAATCAGTGGGAGTGTGGATGGGGCTCAAACTCAGATCTTTGAGCAGTTCCTTGCACTTAGTACTTTGTGCATTTAACCAGGTTTGGTGTTCTGGTTTGTTTTGTTTTGTTTTGTTTTCCCTCCACTGCACTAATTATCTACTCCAAGCAGCAAATGTGTGCCTCCCTGTTGGGTTATATCCTTGATTTAAGTATAACAAATAAAAAAGTTCCCAGTGCCTTTAGAGAGCATGATTTGCAAAACGTAATCACCCTTATGTGTTAAAAGATCTGCCTTTTATACATTGGCCCTTAATTATGCACTCTTCCTTCCATCATGTAATGTGACTTTCTGAATTTAAATTTACCATTGCTGCTGTGTAGTGGTTGCCATCATTGTCAATCTCTCTCCAAGTGACAACTAATTCTCCATATGCTTTATATCAGGGTAAATAAATTACTTTTAGTATTCTGAATTGTAATTTGTACTTGCATTAAAGTATTCCAGGAGCTAAGGCTTAATATGATATGGATTCCAAACTTTTGCAAGGTTGTGGAAATAGAAGGACAAGAACTGACACAATGACATTGGGCAGAAAGGAAGAATGGAGAACAGAGATTCTTGTTGGATTGTGCCCCCACCCCCTTTCTTGCCAATGGCTAATTCTGTTATCTAGTGAAGCTTTGCAGCAGTGGACACAAGTAGAGAAACCACATGAATAAAGATCTGGAGCTCAGAGTGGAGCTCAGAGCGATAATGATATACTTGAAGAACTCCCCTCATTTGACTGGAATGTAAAATCCAGTGGTGGGGGAGGGGATTGAATATGTCCTGGCAGGTGGTGAATGCTCAGTAATATGTTAATGAGCATTTGAATGAAACTGAAGAAATATACCATTCAATTCATCTTCCTGAAATTTAGGGAAAGAGTTATTACAGGAAGGGACCTTGGAGCCAGATGCATAACAAAAGTTAGCTGTTAATTAGAAAGGTAATACAGAAGGAACTGCATAAGGATCCCAGTTCGAATCCCCGGCTCCCCACCTGCAGGGGAGTCGCTTCACAAGTGGTGAAGCAGGTCTGCGGGTGTCTGTCTTTCTCTCTCCCTCTCTGTCTCCCCCTCCTCTCTCCATTTCTCTCTGTCCTATCCAACAAAAACGGCATCAATAATAACACAACTATAAAACAACAAAGGCAACAAAAGGGAATAAATAAATATAAAAAATATTTTTAAAAATTATTAAAAAAAAAGGTAATACAGAATGCTCCAAACATGGAGGCTTTACTTTTTGTTTGTTTTCCAAACTGTACTGTAATTGCTAAAACACAAATTCAAATAAAAGTGTTTCTGAACTTATGGTATCTTATTTCAAAAATGCTTCAATACTATGTCTTAGATAAGTGATGGTACTTAGATTTATATTAAATGAGAGTTAAAGGACTGAAATTTACATTTCTATTGAGGTGCTTTGCATCTATGAATATTTACTGTGATATTTTTGTTTGTTTGTTTTGTTTTATCATGAAAGGCTTTGAGTTTTGTCCAAGGTTTTCGCTACATATTTTGAGATTATCTTGTGGTTTTTAATCATCTGTTAATTGGTTTTTGAATGTTGTTGAATTTTGCTAATTTAGACATCTTTGTGTTTAATACCCTTCTCTTTGAAGTATTTTCTTATTTTCATTTATTTGTAATATATTTTGATTTACCATTGGGTAGAACTAGAGAGAAAATGAGAGGGGAAGGGGATATAGAAAGAGAGAGAGACAGAGAGAGGTCAGGCGGTAGCGCAGCAGGTTAAGCTCACATGGCACCAAGCATAAGGATTGGAGTAAGGATAACAGTTCCAGTCACTGGCTACCCACCTGCAGGGGGGTCACTTCACAAGCGGTGAAGCAGGTCTGCAGGCATCTTTCTTTCCCCCTCTCTGTCTTCCCCTCCTGTCTTGATTTCTCTCTGTCCTATCCAACAACAATGACAATAATAAGAATAACAACAACAATAAATAAGGGCAACAAAAGGGAGAAAAAGCTAAAAAAAAAAAAAAGAGAGAGAGATTTGCAGCCCTGCTTCCCCTCTGAAGGTGGGGACTAGGGACTTGAACCCGTGTCTTTGTATTTTCCTATTTTTCAACCAGAAAACTTCCATGAAGACTATTGCAATTAAGGCCATCTGTTGTTTCCTAAATGTTATCCTCAGTGGACTCCAACTTTCCATTTCTTTTTCTTAATATATATATATATATATATATATATATATATATATATATATATATATATATATATTTTACTATGCTTCTATAACTTACTTGTTTTATTTCATGAAGATAATGTATTAGTCCATTTACTTGGTGTGTATGTAGAGCTAATGGCAATGCCTAATGCATAGTTGAAGCTCACCAATTATTTGTTGAATGACTGAATTATATGGAATGGGTGCTGGTAGTGTGAGAACATTAGAATTTGATTCTTTCATATTCCTTGGATTTCCAAGCTGAATCACCCTTGAATGGAATGTTAGGGTAATTAAGCCTATCATTCTAAATATACATGACAATGGTGCCATGTTTGTTTTTGGCATTTTCATTTACAGAAATAATGTCCTGCTCAAGTATAAGTTATGGAAAAGACATTCTTGTTATTGGAAAACAAAACAAACAAACTCTTTTATAGACACAGTCTAAATTTTTCCTTTCTTTTTTACTGAGAAAGACAGAGACCCTGAGCTTGCTCTGTGTCGTACTGCAGGGCCAGAACTTGTACCTAGGGTTTCATACATGCAAGGCATATAATCTGGCACATGTGACCAAATTATTTTTTATTTTATGACAGAGAGAGAGGGAAAGAGAGTAAGACATCAAAGCAGTTTGATATATAGAGTTCTATTCCTTTTGTTTTTATAGCTCTTTCTCTTTAAATTTACAGTTGAGCTCACGGTCACCCCCATGCAAGACATAACAGCTACTGAGCCATCTCCCTGTCCTAACAGTTGAACTTTCATATAATTTTATGCTGCGTAAAGAAAACAAATTAAGTAAGATAGGTATCATTATCACCATTTATATTTTTCATCTAAAAGGACTCTGTAATATTTGTATAAAAAAAACAGAGCTGCAACATTGTTAAGTTGCAGCGACAGCCTCAGATTGCAGAAACCACATTTTACAAAACACAATGAGCGCACCTTAAATTTGCATCATATTTTTTACTCTTAATATATATTTATGTACAGTTTTAAAGCATACATATATATAGAAAAGCATTTACTCATATATGTTTTAATATAACATAAAATTTTGCTCTTGTCATCAAACTAGTACTCACTAAGGGCAGAGAAAATTTCAAGTGCAGAAATATATAAAATGCTTCTAGAGGGGTAAATGTTAGAGGAAGGTGACAAGAGAGCTCTCAAGTCTGATTCCCTCAGGACTTGGAGAGAAAAGAGGATAAAGAAAAAAAAAAGTACACTCAGAAGTAGAGAGTGTAACTTAGAAAGAAAGGGAAGGAAAATTACAGACCCCCCAAAAGGTACATATATAGTTATAGTTATAGAAATAATAGTCAACCCATCTCTGTGATATTGGGAGAACTAATGCAGTTTCCAGTGGAGGACACAGAAGTCTGGTGGTGGGAAAGGTGTGGAATTGTACACTCCTGTTAGGTTATAATTTTGTAAATCAGTATTAAATAAAAAAGAGAAATATATAAAATAACTCATCACTAAAATTTAGTAATCATAAACTTTTTATTGAATGTATATATACATGGTAATCATATTACTTATTTGTATAAAGCTAGGGTTATTGTATGAGTAATACATTTTAATGGTGCTTTTCAGGAAAATTGAAAGATAACTTGCTGATTTATTTATTCACTTTTTTTTTTAACCAGATCACTTATCAACTCTGGTTTATAGTGATCCAGGGGATTGAATCTATGACTTTGGAGCCTCAGTCAAGAGTCTCTTTGCATACCCATTATACTATCTACCACCACCCTTTAATTTTATTTCTTATTTATTTGTTTCTTATTTATTTGACACTTACTATATAACAAGCTTCAAAGCCCTGGGTTCATAGTAATGAATATATAAACTTATCTCTTCCAATGTACATGTCTATTGCAGCACTCTTTGCAATAACCCCAATTTTGAAAGCCAAATATTCAAGTAGGTAATATAAATACACAATAGAACAGTCTTCAGTTGTAAGAATTGATGGAATGTTCTCTTTTTATTTTATTTATTTTTTTATTTAGTAACTTATTATTGGAAGAGAAAGCAGAGCATAATATATATATATATTATGTTCATATATATATGTGTATATATACACACACACACACACACACACACACACACACACACACACACACACACACACACACACACACATATATATATATATATATATATATATATATATATATATATGTAATCATCAACCCATATCTGTGATCTTGAGAGAACTACTAATGCAGTTTCCAATGGAGGGAATGGGGACACAAAACTCTGGTGTAGAATTATACTCCTGTTATTTTATGTCAGAAAAGCAGTAGGATTGTTACTACTGGAAGTAGAAATAGAAAGGGAAAGAAAAGACATTTCTTGAGCATCCACAGTGCTAGATACTGTGAATGTGTTAAGTACAGTGAGAGATATGTAAATGTGTTGAATAGATGAAAAATTAGAAATCAGAGTGAATTTGTCTGGATCCAATATCTATTTTGACTTCATGCCACCAAATTAACTTTTAGGTAATATTTGACATTTCTATTTGATTAATACTTAACTACGTTAGAATTGGCTAAATGGGCACTCAGCTAAACATGTAAGATTATTTAGAATAGTAAATATTAATAAAATATGTCAGATGGAGAAAGATAAATGTTATATAATTTCACTCCTGTGGAATAGAAAGAAACAGAGCAAATGAACAAAGAATGCAAAATGAAACACTCTTAGATACAGATAATATATTACTGGTTACTAAATTGGAGGGGGTGTGGTGGGTATAAGTGGGTAAGGAAGTTAATATATGTTGATAGAATGAAACTAGACTTTAATGATGATTGTCAGATGATAATCATAGTTGTCAAATTATAATGTGTGTACCTAAAAGCTGTATAATATAAATGAATATCACTTTGATAATAAATGTATATAGATGTACATGAGAATGTATATAACATTGTTTTTTTAATTGCTATAGCAGCTATAAAATTCCCATGAGTGTTTAGAAGTAGGTTTGTTGTCAGGAAATCTCACTAATGCTGAATTTCCCATCTCACTAATTTCCCATCTTCTATTAGATGTGTGAAATATATTGCCAAATAGGTTAAGCACAAAATTTTCCATGAAGCCTATTTAAAAATGTTTTGAATAAATTAAATTCACAGAAATGTTTCAGAGTTAGTGCAAAGAGTTCTGATACAGTCCAAACTCTGATTTCTCTGTGGTCAATATTTTTCATTGCTAAGGTATATTTGTCACACATAGGAAACCAATATTGTTCTGACATTACTAATTAAGCTCTAATGATTATTTATGTTATCATATCCTATTCATTTCCCACTAGTATCTTTTAAAAAGCAATAGGATTTTCTTATTTGAGAGAGAAAAAGAGAGCAGATTGCTGCTTTGCTCAGCTCCAGCATATGGTGGTGGTGCCAGGAATTGAACCTATGACATTTGGGTTCTCAGGCATGAAAAGCTGGTGCACAATCTCTCCAGCCCTCTCCTTAGTATCTTTTTATCTGGTTTAGAATTCCATTCAGAACATAATTAATTCTGTCATAATCTTTCCTTAGTCTCCCTTTGACTGTAATGGTTTCTCATATTTTTTTAATTGGGGAATTAATGTTTTACATTCAACAGTAAGTACAATAGTTTGTACATGCATAACATTCCTCAGTTTCCCATATAATACAGCCCCCACTAGGTCCTCTGAATCCTTCCTGGACTTGTATTCTCCCCACCCACCCACATATTTTTTAACAATCTCAATAATTTTGATTATTACTGAGGTATTTTATAGAATTTCAGCAACTTTGATTTTGTCTGATTTTTTAAAAAAATATATGATTAGATTTTTGTAGTGAATTCTTGAGAGGAAGGCCATAGAAGGACTTCCTATCATTTCAAGTCTAGGTCATTTGCTGGTAACAAATATCAGGAATGAAGTGAATCTCTTGGCTGATAATCTTTTCCAGATTTGGTCAGTGGTAAGGTTACTACCTCCCTCTCATGGAACTCAGTTTAGTTGTGTTGGATTCCCTTTGTCTGGAACTGCTGTGCCCAGTCATAATAATTGACAGAACATTGAATGCTTTCCAAATACAAAGCTTTGGGCTAGGTGTACATTGAAATAGCCCAGTATGCAGTGTTAATATCTTCTTTTATATGTTGAGAGGTCACAGCTGTGACCTGTCCACTATAAGCAGTGTGACTCTGTGTCAGCTTGCCAGGATGGGACTGATCAGTCACTCTGCTTCCTGCATTGCTCTTAAAGTAGAGTGCAAAGGTCAAATAAAAGATCCTGAAGACTTTGTCATTCTCCTATTGGGCTTTGTCCCTGACTTTGGGTAAATCTTTACTTCTTACTTTTTTTTTTTAATTGCCACCGGGGTTATTGCTGTGGTTTGGTGCCAGCACTACAAATTCCCTGCTCCTGCCAACCATTTTTCCTTTTTCTTCTATTTTATTTTTGATAGGATAGAGATAAATTAAGATGGGTGGGGGTGGTAGAAAGGCAGAGAGAAAGAGAGATCCCTGAAGATCTGCTTCACCATTCATAAAGCACCTCCCCTGCAGGTGGGGATAGGGATCGGGATTGGGGGGGGGGCTGGAATCCAGGGCCTTG
Source organism: Erinaceus europaeus (assembly GCF_950295315.1). Lineage (NCBI taxonomy): Eukaryota > Metazoa > Chordata > Mammalia > Eulipotyphla > Erinaceidae > Erinaceus > Erinaceus europaeus. The sequence goes on from NC_080171.1 coordinate 52,647,120, forward strand.
AGCAAAGAACTATGTGTCCTTAACTGGGTGTGCCACCACCCTGGCCCCAGTTTTTGCTTTTTGTTCCTTCCCTCAGAATGTTTGTTATTCATAACCACATTACTAGCAACTTTGGAAAAAGTACACGTGTGGGGCAGAAGGTATTTTTGTTATGTTTCTACTCTTGGAAAAGAGCTTCAGGATCTTTTGCTTCCACATATTCAGACTATAGTGGAAATGTTTTTTTGTTTTTTTTTTGTGAAACTTCTTTAGTGATTTCTTTCTATTTAAATTCCAAATAATCAATACCCTCACCACAAATTAATTAGCAGTGTTTTGACTATGCACTGATACACTCTTCTATCTAGCTTTATCTTTGTGTGTCACATTCCAGAACCAAATTAAATATCTTTGAATTGAAAATAGGCTCATACTGTTCACATCAAACGCTATTTCATTGTTAGCAATATACAAACCTACTTCCCTTTCCTGTGATAATAATGGAAAATGTGTGTTTGCACTTTTCACAGAGTTGAGGGAAAATTCCATCTAGTTGTTATTTTTAGTTTGGTAAAAGAGATAAGAAGTTATTAATTCGGTCTGCTAAATTCAATACTTATTCATACAGCCAAGATTAGATCTATTAGGTTAATTTATTTCAGAAGCACAGGAATGAAATAAAAGCTTTGATACACACACACACACATACACGAGACTTTGAAGAAAAATATACATCTCATCCATACATAGTCTTTTGGAAAATGCAAACTGCAAAGCGATGCAAACCAATATTTTTGAAATTCCAGTGCTATATAATTTCCCATAATGTAGTAAGCCTCTCATTTGAAGTAATCATAAAGGATATGTTACCAGGCATGCTACTTCCAACCCCTCATATGTTCCTTTATATGAGTTTTTAATTTTATAGCCCTCAAATTTCCAAAACTATATCAGTGGGTGTGTCCTGCCTGTCAGAACCTAAGCTTCCCAAGTTGAAGATGGGTTACCTGCCAATTTACATTCTGAAAATTAGCATAAATTTTCGTATTTCACTACATACCCATCTGGCATGATCTGACCTGGCTTTTCACTTCACTAACTCTAGAGTGACAGCATGATAGTAATGCTTATAAATGTGTGCGGTGTTTTATGCAGAAAGCATTGATTTACTCCATATTGGCAATTTTAGATGAATTTGTACATGCTTTGTAAAATATGTCTCTCTATCCAATGAGATATCACCCATCTGTATCTTTGCCTTTTCATCTTCATCTTCAGATGATTTTATATTTTTCTCCTCTGCCAGCTGTTATAGTCCTAGTTAAGGCTCCTAACACTTGTCTTAAATGAAATATAGAAAATCAGTTTTCTTTCCTGTCCCAATTTATTGCTTCCTGCAACACTGTGTTGAGAAGAATTCAGAGATTGTATTTGGGAAAGAATGCCATGATCAACTGATTACATTTACCAATAATTTGGAGACTAGTTTCTCTGGAACAGACTATGGTGAGTTTCCTTATGAATCTCCTTACTTCTAGCCACTCTGTCATTTCAGTTTAGTTGTACAACAAATTATTCCTCCAAAAGTCCAAAATGTGAGGGCTTAGCATTGAGTGACAACTCCATAGTCCAAAAGCCACTGTTCTTCCATTCTATATTTTTATTGCCCCCAGGGTTATTGTTGGTACTCAGTGCCTGTTGTACGAATCTACCACTCCCAGGGGCCAGTACAATTTTCAACTTTTATTTTATTTTATCTTATTTTATTTTATTTTGTTTCTTTTTCTGTTCTGTTCTGTCCTGTCCTGTACTGTCCTGTTCTATTCTATATGACTGAGAAAAGAGGAGGAGATAGAGGAAGAGGCAGAAAGATAGACATTTGCAGACCCGCTTCACCACACTTGAGGTGGCTCTTGGGGAAGTGGGGGCTTGAATCCAGGTCCTAGTACATGGTTATGGGTATGTCACTGCCTGGCCCCCTGTCTTTTCATTCTTACATCAGCCTCTCTCACCCTCTCTAGCCTTATGGAACCCCTACTACAACCAAGCTCAAGTGTTTTCTTTCCAAATGTTCTCCATACTTTTCTGCCTCCTCCTCTTTCCCTTAATATAGACCTTTCATTCTTTTAATGAGTTATCATTTCTTCCTTGATACTTCTCCTATTTTTTTTTCTTTTTATGTTTTTATATTACAGAATTACATGTCAACAGGGGTTTGAATCCACACCATTCCTACCACCAGAGTTCTGAATCTTCACTCTCCCACTGCAATCCACCACAACTCCCCTAAAGTTTTTGACATGGGCTAACCATCTTCTCTACAACTGTCTGTCCACATTTATACATAGTTGCCCCTTTTCCTTACTCAGTGCTCTCTTTCCCTCTAAGCCACTCATGACATCATAACTACCTCCATATGTCCCTCTTTTTCCTTCTCTCTCTCTGATGGAGTTGGAATACAGATCCCTCTTCATTAGGCCTATCACTTCTCAGACCCTGCTGAGAGTATGGATCAAGGTTGTTTATGGGAAGCAGAAGGTAGGAGTTCTGGCCTCTGTAGTTGCTTCTCTGCTGAGCATGGGTGTTGACAGGTCAATACATGCCTCCAGCATGTTTCTATATTTTCCTAGTGGACCAGCGCTCTGGAAACTCGCGGGTCCAGGACACAATGGCTAGGTCATCTGCCCAGAGAATTTGGGGTGGAGTCATGGTAGCATCTGCAGCCTGGTGTCTGGAAGGTGGCATGACCTAAGTTGAGAAAAGATGGTTAATGAACAGGAACCAAAAAGTAAGATCAGAGCAGATGAGATTAGGGATTTTAGGGTAGAAGAAATTTAGGAGAACCATTGTAGGCCTGTTGCTGTGGGTACATACAACTATAGTAGTTTTGTTTGAGTTTGGTAGCTAGCCTGAGGTTGGATGAGAATATTGTCTGAAAGAATGGTGTCAGAGTGGAGAAAAGAGCTAGAAAGTTGAATTAGGGAAGGGAGTAGCTCCCATTCTTATACAAAAGAATTTTGTAGCTAAAATTAACTATTTCCCTCCATCTACCTGCTCCAGGGCCCATATGTAAATGCATATTTATATTTAGTGCCAGAGCCTGTGTAACCTTTAAGTCCCTATTGGTCTAAACTTATAACTCATGGCCACATCTGAGGAACATTGTAGGGTACATTTGTTTCAGGACCAGTTTTTTTTTTTTTTTCAAGTGACAGGGTAGGATACCCCCAGCCTCCTTTCAGATACTGGGATTATCCCTACAGTCATTGCTTTACAGTAGAGCCAAGGTCCTGAGAGGGCCCACAAGATGCTTTTCCTTATGGAAGTGACCAGTGATAGTGGAGAGAGGGACCTTATAGAGGCCAAAGCCTGCCATAAGTGTATGGGAATCCAAGGATTCCCTAACTAGGACCCCAGATGATCAGATGGTGTGACGTTGACCAAATAGGCCATTATTAAGTGGGCCAGTCTCTTGCCCTTATCCAACTTTTGTAGTCTTCTCTTTATTTGATTATCTTACATTTTTCTCTTAGTTGTCTAGGCATTGAGTATCATTTGTTGAGCCCAACCAGAGTTAGGTTTTGGGGAATCTGTCTTCTTTAGGCCTTTCTGCTAGACTGTCCTGCTTATTTGTTTAAATCCAATCAAATACAGAATTTATGATGCCTTCTTTAGGCATTTCAACCATTATTAAGCACTTTGATTTTGAGTTATATGATTGCCCCTTGTTTATGGATACATGTACACCTGTATTAAGTTCCCTAAACCCTAGCCGAATCTGGTATCTGTTACTTAGTTAAATGACCATGCCATCTAACTTGGATGTAGGTAGTCCCATGTGTTAGGAAAGCTCTCACCAGATTTGAAGAGTTGCGAGATTGACTTCTCAGGCTGGTATCTCTGGTTGCAGTCCACAGTAGGATTTCAATAGCAGCATTATGCACTTCTCTCATTTTTTTTTTTCACATAGCCAGATATTTCTCTCACTTCTAAGTTTCGGTGGCACATTATTACAGCTTTCTGATATTGACCGACAAACAATAATGGAGACCAGGGTGATCTCCATTATTGCAAGTTACCCATGAGCTCATCAGTTGCTTCTGTTGGTGTCATGCCTTCTCTCTTGTAGCTTAGCATACATGCTCTTCCCCATTTTTCTCTCCTGTGAACTTACTGCCAGTAGAAACTTGCCTGTGCTTCTCCCTCTTTCTTTAGCCTAGGAACAGCCTGACAGAATTGATAGCATCATGGCATTGGATCAAACCACCACAAACAGCTTATATAAAATGATCTCTGTCTTGCCTTTTCCTTTCCATTTCATTTTAAAGATCTGAAATGGAACTTATATTTGGAAAAAATGTAAGATTAAAAAATTAAGATTAAGACAAGACCTGCATAATAGGCATTATATCAGAGTTCCTACCCCAGGGTTCAAAAGAAGTGAACAACTTTAAACTATATGGAAAGCTGAAATCCTGAAAGAATGCTGTTCTGTGACAAGCTAATCTAAGCCACATATTTAATTTAAAGTTTTCTAGTTGATGTTTTTATAGCAAGATCATTTGGTGTCTTGCTGGGTAGATTGAACACATTGCCATATGCAGAGACCAAGGTTTAACTCCCTGGACCTCATTTGCAGGAGTTGAAGATTCATGAGTGGTGAAGTGATGCTGCAGGTATGTCTCCTTCCTATATATCTGTCTGTCTGTCTATATATCTGTCTGTCTGTCTCACACCCTCTGTCAAAAAAGTAAAAATAGCTGCCAGTAGTGATGGAGCTTTGCTGACACTAAGCCTCAGCAAGAGCCTCAGCACCAGAAGTTAGCCTAGGAGCAAAAAACAAAATGGGGGGGGGGGGAACAGATGAAATGAATTTTACTGATAGTTTTTGCTTAGCCTGATATATGAAGCATAGTCTAATTTTGATAGATATTTTATTTTTTAATATTTAATTTTATTAATGATTTAAAAGATTCATTTGATATATATGTCAGCATTATACAATTATTTTTCTTATTTTTTATTTATTTTTAAATTACAGAATTACATGTCAACAGGGGTTTGAATCCACACCATTTCCACCACCAGAGTTCTGAATCTTCACTCTCTCCACTGCAATCCACCACAGTTCCCCTAAAGTTTTCGACATGGGCCAACCATCTTCTCTACAACTGTCTGTCCACATTTATACATAGTTGCCCCTTTTCCTGGCTCAATGCTCTCTTTCCCTCTAAGCCACTCATAACATCATAACTACCTCCATATGCCCCTCTCTTTTTCCTTCTTTCTCTCTGGGTGCTGATGGAGCTGGAGTGCAGAGTCCTCTTATCTTCATCCTATCACTTCTTAGACCTTTCTGGGAGTATGGATCAAGGTTGTTTATGGGGAGCAGAAGGTAGGAGTTCTGGCCTCTGTAATTGCTTCTCTGCTGAGCATGGGCATTGACAGGTCGATCCATAACCCCACCCTGTTTGTCTTTCCCTAGTGGACCAGAGCTCTGGAGATGCAAAGGTCCAGGATACATTGGTGAGGTCGTCTGCTCAGAGAAGTCAGAATGGAGTCATGGTAGCATCTGCAGCCTGGTGTCTGGAAGGTGGCATCACCTAAAATGAGACAAAACGGTTAATGAACAGGAACCAAAAAGTAAGAATAGAGCAGATGAGATTAGGGATTTTAGGGTAGAAGAAAGCTAGGAAATCATCTTAGGCATGTTCCTGGGGGCACACAACTGTGGCAGTTTTGTTTGAGTTTGGTAGCTAGCCTGAGGTTGTATAAGAAGGTTATCTGAAAAAAAATGGTGTCAGAGTAGAGAAAAAGGGCTAGAAAGTTGGATTAGGGCAGGGAGTACATCCCCCAATTATTTCTATCCCACCATTTCTATCACCAAATATCTGTGTCCACATCCCCACCTCCATAGATAACCACTATAGTTCCCCCATGGTCTTGGAAACAAGTTGACTTTGTTTTTTCACATTCATAAACTACATTGTCTACATTCCACACATGAGTGAAACCATTCTGCAGCTGTCCTTTACCTCCTTACATGCTTCACTAAGCATAATCTTCTCCAATTCCATCCACTTTAACTCAAAGGAAACAATACCATCTTTTTTATAAGCGATATAAAATTAGTAATGAAACATCTTATGTTCTTATTGTCACAGTAAGTCTTAGAGATACAGTTTGTTTTTTACGCTTACAGGATATCTCAGTTTGGACCACCATATGCTTTGTAGTGCTCCTTGACTTTACAGCTCTCTTATTAGGTAATGCGGCTCTAGCTAGATAAAGTACCATCCCACTAAAAGAATGGGCAGTTAATACAAAGTTCAGATTTAGGAAGTAGAGTTCCAAGCTAGATATCCAGAAATTGTGAGAATGGAAAAAAAAAATGTATTGGAGGCTACTCATCCTGTGTCTTGCCATTCAGATGATCCAAATTCATATCCCAGCACCACAAGAAAATGCTTTGATGCTGGAAATATCTGTGGTGCTGTGGCATCTCCCTCTTTCTCTTTGAATGAAAAAAATGGCTTGAAGTGGTGACACTGTACATTGGAGAGGTCTCAGCTTCAACATTAAAAAATAAGGATAGGGGCCAGGCGGTAGCGCAGCAGGCTAAGCGCACATGGCGTGGGGCTCAAGGATCCGGGTTTGAGCCACCGGCTCCCCACCTACGGGGGGGAGGTCACTTCACAGGTCTCTATCTTTCTCTCCCCCTCTCTGTCTTCCCCTCCTCTCTTGGTTTCTTTCTGTTTTATCCAACAACAATGACTACAGCAGCAACAACAATAACAATAAACAAGGGCTACAGAAAGGGGAAAAGTAATCTCCAGGAGCAGTGGATTTGTAGTGCAGGCACTGAGCCCCAGCAATAATCCTGGAAGCAAAAATTAAGTTAAATTAAGTTAAATTTAAAAAATAATAAAATAATAATAATAAAGATAGGACATAGTTAGACACAGGTTAACTGTGGTACCCCAGCTGTGAAATCAGAGTGGAGAAATGAGTTCTCATAGTCTCTGTCTTGGTATTTGTGTAACTATTCTTCCATGCTTAGTGTCACGGACACAAAAATAGTCCATCGAACTTACAAGAATCTGGAAACAAAACCAATGACAAACAGTGATTTGAAATTCTCAGTCTCATTAGTGCTTCAAGTGCCTTTTGCTAGAAATTCTTACAGAATTCTTACAGAAATTCTGTGAATTATTATTTGCAGCATTTGTGGCTGAACTTCATAGGAAAGATATTTAAAAGGAACTTGGCCAACTGATTGGCCAATTGGTTGAATTTTAAAAGAAGTATTCATCTTCTTGTCTAAGTTATTAATTGTATTGTAGCACATGCTCTCAAGCACATATTTATATACTTACATATCAGATTAAGTGAAAAGGGGTTTCATTAATGGAAATGGGGCGGGAGGGACCTTCATTGTTTTTCCTGCTATCATTTTCTACCTTCTACCCCACCCCCTACCGAAGGATAAGCAATGTCAACTCCAAAAAAACAGTGTATTATCAGTTTTATTATCTATCAAGTCCATAGTTCCTAGAACAAACAATGTGTGGCCCAAAGAAGAATAACCCATCCTTTAGAGAATTTGTTTGTTTTAAGAATAAAACACCCTTTAGAGAATTTGTTTGTTTGTTTATTTTATGAGATCACTACTAGACTCTGGTTTACAGTGGTGTGGGGGGATTTAACCTGGGATTTTGGAGTTTCGGGAATCAGAGTCCTTCTTTTCTCCTTCTTCTCCTTCTTCTCCTTCTTCTCCTTCTCCTTCTCCTCCTCCTCCTCCTCCTCCTCCTCCTCCTCCTCCTCCTCTTCCTCCTCCTCCTCCTCCTCCTTCTTCTTCTTCTTCTTCTTCTTCTTCCTCTTCCTCTGCCTCTTCCTCTTCCTCCTCTTCCTTCCTCTTCCTCTTCCTCTTCTTCTTCCTCTTTCTTCCTCTTCCTCTCCTCCTCCTTCTTCTCCTTCTCATTCTCCTTCTTCTTCCTTCCTCCTCCTTCTTCTTCTTTCCTCCTTCTTCTTCTCCTCCCCCTCCTTCTCCTTCTTCTTTCTCATAAGATTATTAAATACTGTTCCTAAATGTTATGCTATTTCTTCTGCCTTGAGAAAATTTAAAAAATAACAATGGACAAAATGTATGATCTAAAATTCTTCCTCTGTTTTCCATAGTAGCATGAGCTACCACTCTAAAATTTTAGACAGTCACCTAAATATCTATAAGTCAGATATAATTTCTTTTGTGTCCTTTTGACACTAATTAACCCTCATTTGACATTAACTAATTTCACCACCATATTTTAACAGTATATTGAAATCTCCAAATCTTTTCAGACAGATTACCAGAGTTTTTTGCTCTGAAATAGAAGGGCAAATTCTTGCTTCTACCATAGATTAAAATAAATTTAACTCCTGTGTCTCTCAAATGGTTTCTGTGGGTAAATTATATGCATAGATTAAACACAGATTTTTCCCATGGAAAAACTATAAATAATCAATACTTTATTATTATTTTTAATAACCATGTTGCCCTAGAGCCATCTCGTCTATATTTTAAGTAATGTGATTTCTACTTGTGCTTGATGATACTGATGTTATGCAGAAAATAAATTGCAATTTTGATGAATAATTGGGTTAATTTCTCAGTGTAACCCAGCAGTGATTTAATCTTTAATTTTGTGTGAACTGCAACATATTCTGAATTCCTTCCATTTTTAGAAAAATCGTAGAGACATGTATATAATGACACAGAAACAATTTTACAACATGGCATATTTGGTACTCAAAGAAGAGGAAGAGGAGAACATCAGAGAAAAATGAAAATATCATCTAAGCAAGGCGATGGTGGCTCTCCTTTGTTGCCTGCGCATCTATGCCAAAGATATTGACCTACATTTTCTTTTTTAATTTTCAAAACAGTGCTCTATAGTACATGCTATTTTTCTGCTTTTCCAAGATAAGGCATCCAAATAGGAGAGAAATTTAATTGCTTGTTTACAGTTGAACAGCATCAATTAACAGGAGTAAGAGCAAACCAAGGTCACCACTGCTTTCCCTTGTTTTAATATGTGAATCCTAATGGGAACACATACCTGTGCCACAACCATGAATTGCATCAAAATTAAAATATAGAACTCTAGGAAAGGAATGAGTAATTAAAGAGAAAACCCAGCTAACCTATGGGGGTAGAGTTTTTAATTGATATTTTTATAAGATACTCTATTCATAATTCTTTATTTTTTTATAATTTTTATTTATAAAAAGTAAACACTGACAAAAACCAAATGATAAGAAGGGTACAACTCCACGCAATTCCCATCACCAGAACTCCATATCCCATCCTCTCCCCTGATAGCTTTCCTCTTCTTTATCCCTCTGGGAGTATTGATCCAGGGTCATTATGAGGTGCAGAAGGTGGAAGGTCCAGCTTCTGTAATTGCTTCCCTGCTGTACATGGGTGTTGACAGGTCGATCCAGACTCTTAGCCTGCCTCTCTCTTTCTCTAATGGGGCAGGGCACTGGGGGAGTGGGGCTCCAGGACACATTGGTGGGGTCGTCTGCCCAGTGAAGTCCAGTTGGCATCATGTTATCATCTGGAACCTGATGGCTGGAAAAGGGTTAACATATAAAGCCAAAAAAATTGTTGACTAATCATGAACCTAAAGGCTGGAATATTCAAATGAAGAGTTGGCGGGGGGGGGGGTAGTCTCCATTTTGTAGATAGTTAGTAGGCCTATTTTAGTTATATTCCAAAGGGCCCATGACTATACAAGATTTCTTGTTTGTTTGTTTTTGTTTTTGCTTTTGTTTTTTTTCCTGAGCCTGACATCTGATATACAGGTGGGTCCAAGTTATTGTCTGGGGAGATGATGTCATGGCTGGAAAAAGGACCAGAAAGCTGGATCAGAGAAGAGAGTGTTTTCCAAATATGGGAAAGGTGTAAAAATATTGTTGACTATCAACCCCATCAATCTGATGTGATCTGGGGCCCATATTCAGCTTAGGAGCCTATGTGACCTCTGCATCCCTGTAGATCTGAGCTCACATTTTGTGGCCATGAGTAGGAACATTGCAAACTGTCCCAACTTCAGGACCCATCTTTCTCAGGTGGAACATAGAGTATGTTGTCCAGCCTCCCTTCAGAGGATGGAACATGCTCTACCATTGTTGATCCAAGTTGAGTGCAAGGCCCCACAAAGGAGACTATTATGTTCTTCCTGATAGAGATGACTGGTAATAATGGAGGGAGGGATTTATTCGATGTCTAGGCCCATCAAGTCTGTTTGGGAATCTCAGGATTCCCTGACTAGGGCCCCAGCTGATGGGGTGGCCTGATAGTGACTAAAGATTCATCATTAAAGTATGCCAGTGTCTTGCACTTACTCAGCTTTTGCAGTCCTTACACTGATAAGGTTAGACTTGGAGTGAGTGAGGGAAGAATAATAAGAAATAGGTGAGGAGAATATCTAAGTCTAAGCAGACACTATTTCATTACGACCTTTAGGGTGTCTTTTTAAGTCTTTCTACTTGCTTGCCGCATATACTGACTCACTGCAGATTACTGTGCACTTTTGCTTTCAGGTATATACATTGTCCTAATTTATGGATACATGTGAACATATGCCCTATCTCATGGAACCTGGTCTATATCTAGGTTTTGGGACTTTGTTAGGAAGTGAACCACATGTAATGGAATTAGAGAATCCTATGAAAGGAAAAGTCTCACCAAGTATTGAGGTTGAAGGATTGACATTCTATGACTGACATCTCTGGACACAGCCTGAAATGAAGCATGCTGAGGTGGTACTCACTGCATTGATTAGGTTGAGATCAGCAGAAGCAATGTCATTGTTATAAATTGAGAGAAGCATGCAGGAAAGAGAGCCCCACCCTAGAGATTCCAGAACTGGGGGAGATATAGGCTCTATAGAGGAAGCGGGAAGTTCCTGTTGTCTTTGGGTTTAAGAAGGCAATAGATAATTGTTGTTGTAATCAAATTATTTGGCAATTGGGTTAACTTTGAAAATCCCTTTGTTAGGATTTGCTGTATCATATACAACATCACCATAATTTATGTCCTTTGACTTTATTTGTATATAGCTGTGTCTTATAGAGTAATGTTCTCCCTGGTCTAAGCTTTCAAGAGAGTCAGCATTTCAAAGACTCAGCCTATGTGCATTAGAAAGTTTGAGGCATTCAATTAATTTTCCCTTCTCATATTAATTAAATAGTGATTTATATGACTACAAGTTAATAGGAGTGTAAATAAACACCATTCCCACCATGAAAAGACTGTCTCATCTCCTCCCCCCACCCCTAGACAATGAAGCCAAACATCAGCCCTCATTCTCAACACAGAGATTTTTACTTTGGTGCCCTACCCCAAACTCAGTCAAATCCTGCTTTAAGTTTCCCTTTCTGTTCTTCTTCTCAGCTTCTGTTTATGAGTGGGATCATCCCATACTTATTTTTGTCTTTCTGACTTAGCTCACTTAACATAATTCCATCTAGCTCCATCCAAGATGAGCCAGAAGAGGTGAGTTCATTGTTCTTAATAGCTGCATAGTATTCCATCATGTATATATACCATAGCTTTCTCAGCCATTCATCTGTTTTGGGGCACCTGGGTTTCTTCCAGGTTTTAGCTATTACTAATTGTGCTGCTATGAACATAGGTATATATATATATATCTTTTTGGTTGGATGCTATGGAGTCCTTGGGGAGAGGAATTACTGGGTCATATTGAAGGTACATGGCTAGCTTTCGGAGCATTCTCCGGACTGCTCTCCACAGAAGTTGGAGCAATTTACATTCTTGCCAGCAGTGCAGAAGGGTTCCTTTGTCCCTACAGCCTCTCTAGCATTTGTTGCTGCTGTCCTTTTTGATGTATGCCATTCTCACAGGAGTGAGGTGGTATATCAGTGTTGTCTTTATTTGCATTTCTCTGACCATCAGCGACCTGGAGCAATTTTTCATGTGTTTGTTAGCCTTTTGGAACTCTTCTGTAGTCAGTGTTCTGTTTATATCCTCTGCCCATTTTTGGATGGGGTCATTTGATTTTTTGTTGCTAAGGTTGCTGAGCTCTTTGTATATTTTAGTGATTAGTCTCTTGTCTGATGTGTGGCATGTGAAAATCTTCTCCCATTCTGTGAGGTGTCTCTTTGTTTGTGTGATGGTTTCTTTGGCTGTGCAGAAGCTTTTCAGATTGATGTAATCCCATTGATTTGTTTTTGTTTTAGTCATTCTTGCAATTGGGTTTGTATCATCAAAGATGTCCTTGAGGTTTGGTGGCAAAGTGTTCCACCAATGTTTTCCTCTAAGTATTTAATAATTTCTGGTCTAACATTCAGATCCTTGATCCATTTGGAGTTGACTTTTGTTTCTGGTGAGATAAAGTGTTTCAGTTTCATTCTTCTGCATATTACAACCCAGTTTTCCCAGCACCATTTATTGAAGAGAGCTTCCTTTATCCATTTAATATTTTGGGCCCCCTTATCAAAAATTAGATGTCCATTGGTGTGGAAGTTTATGTTTGGGCTTTCAATTGTGTTCCACTGGTCTGTTTGCTTATTTTTGTTCCAGTACCAGTCTATTTTGATGACGATGGCCTTATTATATAGTTTGAGATCTGGGAGTGTGATGCCTCCATTTCTGTTTCTTTTCCTCAAGATTGTTGTGGCGATTTGGGGTGTTTTCCGGTTCCAGATAAATGATTGTAATTTTTTTTTCTATTCTCTTAAAGAAGTTTGGTGGAACTTTGATGGATATCGCATTAATTTGTATATGGCTCTGGGGAGAATATTCATTTTGATGACATTAAAATAGTCTATGGCTCTAAGTACAATATTCATTTTGATGATATTAATTCTTCCAATCCATGAGCATAGGATGTCTTTCTATTTCTTGGTATCAGTTTCTATTTCCTTGAATAGTGACTCATAGTTTTCATTGTACAAGTCTTTCACTTCTTTGGTCAGGTTTATTCCTAAGTATTTTATTGATTTTGCAGCAGCAGTGAATGGGAATGATTTCTGGATATCCTCTTCTTCAGACTTAGTGTTTGCATGAAGAAATGCAACTAATTTTTGTACGCTAATTTTGTAATCTGATACCTTGCTATATTGCCTAATGACTTTCAGTAGTTTTCTGCTGGATTTTAGGTTTTTCTATGTATACTACCATATCTGCAAATAGTGAGAGCTTGACTTGTTCCCTTCCAATCTGTATTCCTTTGATTCCTTTCTCTTGCCTGATTGCTATGGCAAGAGCATCCAGTACTATGTTGAAGAGTAATGCTTTTAATGGACAGCACTGTCTAGTCCCCAATCTGAGGGGGAATGCTTTCAGCTTCTGTCCATTGAGTATGATGTTGGCTGCAGGTTTGCTGTACATGGACTCCAATCTCTTGGGGAATTTTCCATCTATTCCCATTTTTTGTAGTTTTTTGAGCATGAATGGGTTTTGGATTTTGTCAAAGGCTTTCTCTGCATCTGTCGAGATAATCATGTGGTTTTTGGTTTTGCTTTGATTGATGTAGTGGATGTTGATTGACTGACTTATATTGAGCCAGCCTTGCTCTTGGGATAAATCCCACTTGGTCGTGATGAGCAATCTTTTTAATATACTGCTGTATCCGGGTGGCCAGGATCTTATTTAATATTTTGGCATCTATGTTAATCAGAGATATTGGTCTTTAGTTTTCCTTTTATGTTGTGTCCCTATCTGCTTTTGATATTAGGGTGATGTTGGCTTCATAGAAGGTGGAAGGGAATGTTCCTGTTTCTTCGATCTTTTGGAATGGCTTTAGAAGTATGGGTACTAACTGTTTCCTGAAGGTTTTGTGGAATTTGTTTGTAAAACCATCTGTTCGAGGACTTTTGTTGTTGTGAAGATTCTTAATAACTGTTTCGATTTCTTTGTCTGTGACTGGCGGGTTTAGGTTTTCTACTTCATTTTGGTTCAGTTTTGGAAGTGTATATGTTTCTAGGAATTCTTCCATTTCTTCCAGATTCTCTATCGTGGTGGCATATAATTCTTCGTAAAATTTTCGCAAGATTTTCTGGATTTCTGTGGTGTCAGTTGTGATATCTCCTCTATCATTTACAATTCTATTTACTTGAGTCTTCCTCCCTTTTTTTTTTTGTGAGTCTGGCTAGGGTTTTGTCAATTTTGTATGATTTTTCAAAGAACCAGCATTTGGCTTTATTGATCTTTTCTATGGTTCACTTGTTTTTGATGTTGTTTATTTCTGCTTTAATTTTAGTGATTTCTGTCCATCTGGTTGCTTTAGGGTTCCTTTGTTCTTCTTCCTCTAAGTCTTTAAGGCATGCAGTAAGTTTGTTTATTTGAGCTTTTTCTTGTTCTCTAATCTGTGATTGTATGGCTATGAGTTTCCCTCTCAGTACTGCTTTTGCTGTGTCCCAAATATTTTGAAAGCTTGTATCTTCATTCTCATTTGTATCCAAGAACATTTGAATGTCTTGCCTGAGTTGCCTCTTCAACCTAACAGTCATTAAGCAGCATGTTGCTGAGTTTCCAAATTTTGTGACTTTTAGTAATTTTATGTTTGTTGTTGGATGTTAGCTTTACTCTACTATGGTCTGAGGAGATATTTGGGATGATTTAAATGTTTTTGAATTTGTTGATACTCTCTTTGTGACATAATATGTCTTCTATCCTTGAGGATGAGCTGTGTGGATTTGAAAAGAAAGTATATTCCAGTTTGGGGGATGGAAGAACTCTGAAAATGTCCAGGAGGTCTAGTCTGTCCATCTTTTTATTCAATTCTTTTGTTTCTTTGTTGATTCTCTGCTTTGTTGATCTGCCTAAGTGTGAGTGGGTTGTTGAAGTCTCCCACTATAACTGTATTACTGTTGATGTATTTTGTAGTTCTTTCAGTAGGTTTTTCATTTATTTAGATGGTCCCTCAATGAGTACATAAATGTTAATAATTGTTAAATCTTCTTGGTTTATTGATCCTCTAATCATTATGTAATGGCCTTACCTCTTTTATTACTTTACTTAATTTAAAGTCCACTGTGTCAGAGATAAGAATGGCTGTTCCTGCCCTTTTTTGTGCTCCATTAGCACAAAATGATAGTTTTCTATCCTTTCACTTTAAGTCTATGTTTGTCTTGTTGGGTCAGGTGGGATTCTTATAAGCTGGATATGGTTAGGTTATGTTTTCTAATCCATCCTCCTATTCTGTGCCTTTTAATAGGTGAGTTTAAGCCATTGGCATTTATTGATATTATGAATTTAAAGTATTGAAGTGACATTATTCAACAGTTTTATTTTATTTTATTTTATTATTTTTATTTTTTTTAATTTAAGAAAGGATAAATTAACAAATCCATAGGGTAAGAGGGGTACAACTCCACACAATTCCCACCACCCAATCTCCATATCCCACTCCCTCCCCTGATAGCTTTCCTATTCTCTATCCCTCTGGGAGCATGGACCCAGGGTCATTGTGGGTTGCAGAAGGTGGAAGGTCTGGCTTCTGTAATTGCTTCCCCGCTGAACATGGGCGTTGACTGGTCGGTCCATACTCCCAGTCTGCCTCTCTCTTTCCCTATTAGGGTGGGTCTCTGGGGAAGCGGAGCTCCAGGACATACTGGTCCCCACCTGTATGTCCAAGGAAGCCTGGCCAGCATCCTGATGGCATCTGAAATCTGGTGATGCAAACTCTAGTGTACTTCTGCTTTCAGGTATATATTTTGCAATAGTTTATGGATATGTGTGAACAAATGCTCTCTCTCACAGAAACTGGTGTATATCTAGGTTTCCAGTCAATGTGGTCGGAGCTCAAGCCACCAGCAGCTTCTCAGTCCACCATCTTCCAGAAAAACCTATTCAACAGTTTTTATTTGCTCTGATATATGGCAAGTATTATAGTGATAGTCTTATTTATAGGAGATCTTTTAGAACCTCTTTCAGGGAAGGCTTGGTTATGGTTGCCTCCTTTAACTGTTCTCTGTCTGAGAAGGTTTTGATCCCTCCATCTAGTTTGAATGAAAGTCTAGAGGAATATGTTATCTTTGGTTGAAACCCTTTTTCATTCAGGGCTCGATAGATATCTTAACATACTCTTCTGGCTTTTAGAGTCTGAGTGGAGAAGTCTGTTAATAGTCTTAGGGTTTTCCCCTGTATGTGACTTTTTGTGTTTCTCTTGCAGCCTTTAGGATCCTTACTTTATCCTTAATTCTTTTCATTGTAACTGTGATGTGTCTTGGTGTCTTCAGGTCCGGGTTGATTCTGTTTGGGAACAGAAGGTTCAGAATCTCTGAACCTTTTGAATCTTAATGTCCTTTCCGTTGTTTATGTCTGGAAAGTTTTTTCTATTATTTCCTCTAGAATGTTTACATCCCCTTCCTCTCTTTCTTCCTCTGGCAGGCCAATTATACAAATGTTACTTCTCTTGAGATCATCCCATATGTCTATGTTGTTGTTTTCAGTGTCTCTCAATCTCTTTTTGAGCTCTTTTACCTCTTTCTTTGTTTTCTCTAGCTCATCCTCTCTCTGGCTAATTCTTTTTTCTGTCTCTGTTAGTCTGTTTTCCCTTCCCTCAGCTTCTTTTTTCAGTTCAGTTATAGTAATAGCTTGTTTTGCCAATTGACCTTTTATCTCAGCTATTTCAGCTTTCACTTCTCTAATTACCTCAAGGTAGCTAGTTTTCCTTGAGGGTCTCATCTGTTGTTTCCCTATATCTGATAGCCCTTTCCTCCATAGTTTTCTTCATTTCTGTCATTATTATGTTTATTATAGCTTGCATATCGATGGTTACTTATCGATGGTTACTTCTGACTGATTTGGAGTTTCTTCTTGGCTCCTGTCCTGATTCATTGTAGTAGCATTTTTATTTGCACTTGATTTAACCTTTTTTCTTTTATTGATGTGGTTTTTATTTTTCTATTCTGTCATTCATTTGTTGTATTTTCTGTATGAGCTACACTATACAAAAGTCTATTCAGAAATACAGTCACAAACCTCAGAAATTATAACAGTAGCAACTGAAGCAAGGATTGATGCAGTTCAGCCAATACCAGCTAGCCAAACACCTCCAGTCCAAGAGAAAAAAATGCAAAAGATAAAGTAAAAGGAGATAAAGGGAAAAGGCAAAGCAAGAATAGGCAATTATGCAAATCTACTGTCCACTATAAATTCTAGGGATAGCAAGAGTAGAAAGGAAAGTAGAAAAGAGATGCACATACACACACACACACACAGAGTGAGAAAGAAAGGGAGAGAGAGAGAAAGGGACAAAGATTCTACTCTGAGTCAGATTTATTCCATGAAATAATTCACAAATGATTGTCAGTGAATTCAGAAAGCAAAAGAAGGAAGAAAAGAAATGAGCAGTGAAAGGAAAGAGTTGGTTTTTTTTTTTTTTTTTTTGAGTTAGCTAGGAGGAGGGTGGATGGAAGAGGGAAAGAGAAACAAGTTCCTCCCCAAATAGATAGGACACCCAGACACCTATCAATGGAAAAAGCAACAACAGTTCATTTTGGTCAACCTAAAGAAGAGGGAAAGGGGACACACCTATATAAAAATAAAATAAAATAAAATAAAATAAAATAGAGTTAAGAAGCCTAACAGTCAGTCTGTATCTTGGACTACTCTAGATTGGCTTCACGAAGCCTGCCCTTCCTGATCCAAGTATAAGAAGTATCAAAAAAAAAAAAAAAAACCTGATTGGTCAGGTATTCTGTCACTCAAACAGAGCTCTAGCCCCCTTCAAAAAGAAAAAGAAAAGGCTTGGAATGACACCCCTGCTGAGCCAGGAATCTTGGTAAAGAATATAACTTAGCAGGAAGCTTGCTAGGAGCAGCTGGCCAGCCTGTTGGGGCTGGTTGCTGGGGGGTTGGGGGGGGGGTGAGTTCAGAAATATTCAAGCCAAAGTTTTACCTTTTTTTTTTTTTTTGTCCTTTTGGCCTCTGCTTGCTAGCCCAAGAGTGGGTTATAGGACTCATTTTTGGTATCACCCTGACCACCGCTTATTCACCCTTTCCACTGATGGCCCAGTTATCCTACCCTCTCCAGAGAACCCCAGGTTGTAAGCTGCTTTTTTTTGGAGCTCACACCAGGTGTTGTCTCCAAGTCATCATCTTGGCTCTTTCCCATAACTCTTTTTAAATGCTATTTTTAACTTTATTTACTTTGATAGGACAGACATAAATTCAAAGGGAAGGATTATAGAGACAGAGAGAGAGGCAAAGAGACACCTACAACACTTCTTTACCACTTCCCCCTTGTTGGTGGGGACTGGGGCCTTGCACCTAGGTCTTTGCACATTGTAATGTGCACTTAACCATAGCATCACTGTCTGACTCTTGCAGCTCATCTAAAGCATAGAAACAGAAACATTCTAAACCTAGGCTCTGGTTTAGCTTAGGAGAGTTTATGAACACATAGATTATCTAGAAAAATCTAGAGAACTGGTTGTTTTTCTGGATCTAGGACCCTACAATTTAATCGGATCCTATAAGAGATGTATTATAACAGAAAGGATAATCTATATTAAGAAATATAAATGACAGAGTATGGGAAGAAGATGTATTATAGTGTTTTCTTCATAACTAATAAAACTGATTATCAACTATTCTATATTCTATTGTTAGTACTAAGAAGAAATAGCAAAAATAATATGAATAAATATGTGCCCCGGGTCAATTCAACATGATAAATAGCTGCTGATATTTATATATTTTCTTCAAGTTTGGGAGCTACTCTCTGCCCTGATTGTGCTTTCTAGTTCTGTTTTCAACTCTGACATCATCTTCCCAGACAATATTTTTAATCCACCTATAGGTTAACTATCAAGCTCAAACAAAAATTATCACAGGCATGGGCGCCCAGGAACATACCGAAAATAGACTTAATAGCTTCAGTCCACCTTAAAAATCCCTATTCTCATCAACTCTATTCCTATTTTATGGCTCCTTTTCATTAAACATTTGTCCTGATTTATATCTTATAGCATTTTAGCGACCAAGTTGGATGCTAGTACGATTTCATCACAAACTCCCTGGGCAGATGACCTTACCAATGTGTCCCAGAACCTCACCTCTCCAGAGCCCTGCCCGACTAAAGAATTACAGAAACAGAGGGGTATAGACAAACCTGATAATGCCCATGTCCAGTGGAGAAGCAATTACAGAAGCCAGACCTTCCACCTTTTGCAAATCATAAACAATTTTGGTCCATACTTCTAGAGGGGTAAATGTTAGGGGAAGATGACCAGAGGGCTCTGAACTCCAACTCCATCAGGACCCAGGACCTGGAGAGAGAAGAGAAAAATAAATAAAAGGGAAGGACACTAGAAGTAGTAGGTTTGACCTAGAAATAAAGAAAAGGCAAGGACATAGGAAAATGGGCAAATATATGTAAGTATAAATAGATATAAAAATAACACTAAATCCATATCTGTGATCTTGGGAGAATTAATGTGGTTTCCAGTGGAAGGGATAGATGGGAACACAGAACTCTGGTGGTGGAAAAGGTGTGGAATTATACACCCCTGTTATCTTATAATTTTGTAAATCAATAATAAATCATTAATAACAATTTCTTAAAAAGTTAAAAAAAATTTTTTAAAATGGCAACTATACCATGTATAGCTAAGGTGATTATCTACCTTTTTTTTATTTTTATTTTACTTATTGAAAGGAAACACTGACAAAACCATAGGCTAGGAGGACTACAACTCCACACAATTCCCACCACCAGAGCTCTGTATCCCATCCCCTCCCTTGATAGCTTTCCTACTCTTTAACCCTCTGGGTCATTGTGGGATGCAGAAGGTGGAAGGTATGGCTTCTGTAATTGCTTCTGCACTGAACATGGGCATTGGCAGGTCGATTCATACTCCCAGCTTGCCTCTGTCTTTCTGTAATGGGTCAGAGTTCTGGGGAATTGGAGCTCCAGGACACATTGGTAGGGTTGTCTGTCCAAGGAAGTCTGGTTGGCATCATGCTAGGATCTAGAACCTGGTAGCTGAAGCTCTGAAGTCCCAGATTCAATCCCCTACACCCCAACAAGCAAGAGCTGAGCAGTGTTCTTGGTTAGTGGTCTTTTTCTCCATCTTCAGAGATGGCACCAAATCATCTTTAAATCTTTCTCTGAACTTTGCTTCCTTATTGCTGCTTCTCCAACTCTCTCTCTACCTGACATTTGTAAATTGTCCAAACATTATCACATTTTCTATGTTTTGGAAAAAAAAAGGAACAAAATATCATTTGTTCATCCATTCTGTCAATATTTGCATTTATTTGTTCAACAAGTATGTATTGAGTGCAAATGTCTTAGGTATTTGAGCCACTGCAGCACTCTCAAAATCCTTTTTCTTGTGCAGACTAGAAAATTTTGGGAAGAGTGATCTTCAAATGGTAATCTGATCTGGTCTGGTGTGAAAAGCTGAGAACTGGATAAAGCATTGGATTCTCAAACAGGAGGCTTGAAGGTTCTATCCCCTGCATCACAAGTGCAGAGATTTGCTCTGGTTCTCCCTCCTTCTCGCTTTCTCTCATAATATATCTTTAAGAAATAAATAAAATGGTGATTTTGGAAAGTACCATAAGGTAATATCTAAACAGAAACATGAAGGGAATGAAGTAAAAGATGGTGCTGCTTTGCTATGTGCTAGACATAGGTTTAAGCCCAGCTCCTGCCATATTGAAGGAAGCTTCATTGCTGTAGTCTCTCTCCCACATTTCTATCTAAACATCAAATACAAAAAAGAGAGAGTGAGAAGGAGGTGGTGAAAGGGGAAGAGGTGGAAGAGGAGGAAATGGAGAGGAAATGAAGGTAAGAGAGGGAGAAAGAGACAGAAAGCAGAGTGAGGATGGCAAGCACAGATTCTGAGGTGGTCTGTGAAGTTGGAGTGAGGGAGTGAAGGAATGTGGGGAGATACAAAGGTCATGTCCATCAGGGACAGTCCTTTGATTCTTGCATATTTGGTGAAAAATTGGGGGAGGGGGTCTGGTTATATTAGGATAGGAAACTAACAGTTTTTTGAAGAAGTTTACTTGATCTGTCCATTAGGTGTCAATAAGTCAGAAGCATTATATCTTATAATCAGAAATGCTACGTTCATTAAGAACATTAAGTAAAGGACTTGAATATTTGAAAATGTGCTGACATTTTAGTGTTTAAAGGGAAGTAGTAGCATTAAACTCTCATTATAGAATACTCTTGCCTGTGAAAACTAAGCTTTTAAGTATAATTTTAATTTGGCTTTCTGGCCTTCACTACTCCAAGTCTCTCTCTCTCTCTCTCTCTCTCTCTCTCTCTCTCTCTCTCTCTCTTTTCTCAGATAGAGAGAGACAAAGACAGAAGGAAGGAGAGAAAGATACCACAGCACCAAAACTTTTTCCAGTGCAGGCGCTAGACTTGGACCTGGATCTTGCCTATGACAAAGTATACACACTATCCAGGGGAACTATCCTGCTGACCACTGAATAAAACTTTCAACTTAAATATTAATAAATGTAGTAGCATTAGTGCAGTAGACTCAGTAGCAGCCTATAAATAGCACAGTCAGAAGATTTTGGAGCCACTACAAAAGTTGACCTCTTTTCAGTATTCCACCAATAGGAAAGGTTATTCCATCAGGGGTTATCACTGTCCCTTACCTCATTTTCTTCCAGTCTCTATTTAGATGTTACCACTGAGATTCTCCTCACAAAAAGATACTCTTTCTTATAAATCCCAATTTCTCTGTTACCCTTTCTTTCAGTATTTCCTCTTTCACTGAAAAAAGCAGATAAACATAAAATATGTTAATGTGTTTGCATTTTGCTACACGATAGTTTGATTCCCAACACTTGAACAACAAATATGAATGCATGGCCTTTTTGTACGGAGTCTGAACATTCATATTAATGGATTTGGATAGATGTTAATATGGATTGAGAGATAATGAACTATTAAGAGGAACCTCGGTATTATCAAGAATAGAACTGGCTTCCCCTGGAGAAGTCTTTTGTGGGAGAGAAGCCTCCTTTATGTTCTTTACCTTCAAATATGGAACAAAGAAGCCAACCAAATGGTTGCTTCACTAAATTTGAGGTCAGAAAAGTGATTCATCAGCCAAAATAGTTATGATTGACTATAGACAGGGCACTGAACACTATTCTAATGAGCTCAAATTAAAAAAAAAAAAAACTAGACTAGCTGAGTATAAATCAATAGCTTATAAACGCATTTCCAACCATTATATCCGAAGCTTATTATCAAAGTTTTCAGAAAGTTGTCTCAGCTTACTGTAAGAATCTTGATTTTTAATACAAAATACTTCAGACCTAAGGAATAATGTAGAAATGGACATTACAAGCAATAAGTCCATTCTTAAATTTAATAGATCTTAACATTTTGCTTTGGATTCTTCCTTAATAGGTCAAGATTTTAAGAAAAAAAAAGTCTTGCTACTTTGGCCTACTGCTAATGTTTCATACCTTGTTAGAAGATGTTATGTTCAGGGGAAATTCTGAAGGGTTATTGCTAAAACACTATGAGTCAGGAGTAATCAAACTTGATATTTCTTGAAAGCACTAAGGATACGTATGTCTCAAGGCTCCTCATATTACCCTTAGCCAAAAGCCAAACCAAAACACATGCTTTGGAAACTATTGGATTGAAATATTCTCTGGAAGAAATAGCTCAGGGCAAAAAGGTTGGCCTAGATTCAGTGACTGAAGAGGATGTGATTCAGTCTGAGGGGGGCCTTCTCTGAGGGGCTATCACTGAGTTCATTGGAATCCCTGATAGATTTCCCCAATGGAATCATACTTTGTGAGATTTCTCAAAAAATAAGAACTTTTTTTACAAATGAAACAACATACCCATATTTTTCTATACTAAATGCTGACTATCCAATCTTCTGTCCCTTTTAATAGAAGTGTAAATTAGCCAGGAAGTAGAAAAGTGTTACTTCAGTAATTAAATAGTCACACAGAATCTCTATAATTGGAAGAAAGCTAGGCATCTGACAGGCAACACTAGTCGAGCCTGATAGTTCACCAGGCTTTGGCATGCACACAACCCATATTTAAGTCTGGAACCCCATGGAAGTGGGATGCTAGGGCATGCAGGAACTCCAGTGCTGTGGTTCCTCTCCCCTACCCCCATGAAAAAGTGTCCCAAGGGGGTGATTGGTACATGAAATCATAGGTGTGCAGGGGCCTAGATTTACAACTTCAGAAAAACTAAGTAACTCAAATGTCCGCTATTTGCAACTCAAATTCTAGCCACCCTTCTGAGTGGTGAAATAAAGGATATAGACAGTTAGCATTAGTGATCTCAGTGAATTAAGGAAATTCCATGTGGCTCAAGATGACTCACTCCTCTCATGTATCTTTGATTTTTTTTTTAAGTGGGAACAGTGACCAGGTATTTCTTTAGTTACAAAAAAAGAGAATTACTTATAAAAGTAAAAGAAAATAAATTCAGAGAGTTATCTAATTGCATCAGTAATAAGATTTCTAAAATCAGAGTTAGAATGTTTACCTTATTCATCACTTTAGGACCCATCATTGATTGCTTCCAATTAGATCCCAGCAACAGATGTGGTTTATTTAAAAAAAAAAAATCAGTTTATCCATATTGGTGGACTTGTATTTGACTCTAGTTAGTAGACTTGTAGTAAAAATGCAGGAGGAAATGTGAGACCTGCATCTTGATATCTGTCAATGTGTCTCACTTGAAAAATAAAATCAGTGTCTTGGGAAATTGTTCAATGAGTAGAGTGCAGGGCCTGCATATGTGAGGGACCCAGTTTGACCCTGACACTGTCATACATGCAAGAGCAGAGATTTTTGTCTCCAAAATAAATACAAATATTAAAAAAACTAAGAACAAATTCACACACGTATAGTATATAGCAATGCGATATAAAGAATGAAGGAGAAATCTTGATTGTGCTAACGATATTCACCTTTTCATAATTTAAGAATTAA
Organism: Erinaceus europaeus; assembly: GCF_950295315.1. Taxonomy (NCBI): domain Eukaryota; kingdom Metazoa; phylum Chordata; class Mammalia; order Eulipotyphla; family Erinaceidae; genus Erinaceus; species Erinaceus europaeus. The sequence goes on from NC_080171.1 coordinate 52,671,060, forward strand.
ATTTTATCAATTTAGGGATTCAGTTAAACTGACAAGTTTATACTTAAGACTCTGTTTTTAATGATGCTTCATATAGTTCATAAATTTAAAATTAATTTATCGTTATAATATTAAACAATCCAAGCTTTAGATGTTTTGGTTCTGGCAGTATGGATGAAAACTGAAATGTCAGATCTATTTTGCACTTTAGTGGGTTTAGTTTAGGTCAGCAAGCACTAGGGGGCACTGCAACACTCTTTTCTCTGTGATGGTTATGTGAGAGCGGGCATCTTCAAGCTTAAAGCAGGATGTGTGTATGCATATACTTAGACAAAAAGAATGAGGCTTTCAGAGTAAAAACAGATGAAACTCTCAGCAGGTTTCACATGTCAGTACCTAATTTTTGCAGAGTCAGAAAGAAGGCTTTGTTTTTTAGGCTGTACTCCTGTGACCAACTACTTACGTTAAACTTCTACTCCTAGAAAAGCTTTGAGCTTTTCTGTGAATCCCCAGTGCATTTAGCATTTCCTATATAATAAGAAATAGGCCTTTTTTACATTACAGGATATGTATGAATAAAAGTGTGAAATATGAACCAATCATAAATACCGTAGTTTCCTCTCTAAAGGAAATATCTCTGTTTTGAAGCCTAGAGACAGGTGAACTGAGTACTTTGTCTTTCCATACTCTTATTAAATCTTATTTATTTGGATGCAATTCATGGTTTTGTAGAAATCTCATCGCCTCCCTCTCACAGCCCTCCACCCCTCATACCTCTTTCATGATCACTAGCAAGCCCTTGGTAAGCTCTGTCAGCTCACTTCTTTGTCAGAAGATCCACAGTCTTTTGGCAACAAGTCTGAGGATAGATTATAATCTGTTTCTAAATTTGCTTTTGGTCTTGTTTTCTCAGATGCCACTGACTTTCTCTTAATCAAAGGCCTCTGTTTTTATTTTTCATGTCTGTATGGCTAGAACATTATCTTCAAAAGTTGTCCTTATTCCTTGAGACGCTCTTCCAACCCCTAACTATGATTTAGCTTTACTTATAATGAGATTCCATTTCTTAAAACTTCCCCGGTTAGGGGCCAGGCTGTAGCGCACCACATTAAGTGCACATGACACTAAGTGCAAGGACCATGTAAGAGTCTGGGTTCAAGCCCCCCGATTTTTCTCTGTCCTATCCAACAACAACAGTATCAATGATGACAACAATAACAACAAAAAGGATAAAATGGCTTCCAGGAGCAGTGAACTCGTGCAGGCACTGAGCCCCAGCAATAAACCTGGAGGCAAAAATGCAAACTCAAAAACAAAAAAACAAACTTGGGTCAGGGTGGTGGTGCACCTGGTTGAGTGCACATGTTACAGTGCACAAGGGCCTGGGTTCAAGCCCCCGGCTCCCTCCTAGAAGGGGAAAGCTTTATGGGTGGTGAAGCAGGGCTGCAGGTGTCTCTCTGTCTCTCCCTTTTTCTCTCCCCCTACCCTCTTGATTTCTGGCTATCTCTATCTAATGAATAAAGGTAATTGAAAAAAAAAAAAAAACTTCCCTGATGACACCGTTTTCCACAGGGGATAGTATCAATTCTGCAGCTTTGTATTGGGGGTCATCTCTCCTTCCAGCTTCTGTGAGGCCTTATAAATAGCCTTGAGGATGACTTACTTTAGTATACTGGAACAAAGTAAAATAGACATTGTGTAGGCTGGGAGGTTTAGCACTGTGTGAGGAATTGGTGAAGATGAGTGGTGTTTGGCAGGTAATGGATTAGCTGTAACAGAAGCAGCAACATGGGGCCTTGAAGTCTTGACTTAGACCCTACAAGTTCCTCAGATATAAAATATGAATCCAGGAAAGGAAGTCAAATACAGGACCTAATGGACTCCAGTTTGGACTACATAATAACTTGAGGGGACTTTCAAAATTTCATAGTGGGCCTTCTCTGTTTAGATTACTATTCTAGATGTTGAATAGTACAACGAAAATACAAATGGATAGTGAATGAATAGAGCATGGTGTCTGACTATCAAGGACTTAATAATCCAGTGAAGGAAGATCAAGATCAGGGTGTCAATATAGAAGCGGTATAAGGACAAGGAGACTTAGAACTAATTCTAGAAGCTACTGGCCTTGGGAAGTTTAACTTCTACTTCTAGTATTCATTACTTTCATGTGCACCAGAGGCACCAGCAGTGTTGCCCAGCAACCACAGTAATATACAGCCGGATGCTGTGATGGCGACATCTCCCTGTCAACACTGCTTATTCCCTGGGAATATTTTATTTGATTCATTTTCCCAAGAAATTTCATTAAGACATGTTCAAAGTAGAGGAGCTAACTTCCCCCACTGACATTTAACCCTCTTCTGTTCTTACATTTTATCTGCCAGAGAAGTCCCAGAGACAGCTGTACTCTTGCCTCAATCTTGTACATTTTATGAGTCTGCATTTTCATTGCCTGAATTCAAAGAAAAAAAACAACCAGATGTATCTATTTTTAGGAGAGGAAAAGGAATGAGAGAGAGAGAGAGAGAGAGAGAGAGAGAGACATACCAGAGCACCACTCAGCTCTGGCATGTGCAAAGCTGGAGCTTACACCTAGACTCTGCCTTGTAAATCTCGTGTTTTCCTGTTGAACTGTCTCCCTAGCATGAGTCTAAATTTTCTGTTCTTTCAAAATTCTGCATTGAGGTCAAGAGAGGACTGCAGTGGTGGGGTGTAGGACCTTCAGCCATGAAATCTGGAGTTTAGTCACTGGCACCACATATGACAGAATAATACTCTGACTCTCCTCTCAAAAACAAATACAGCTTTAAAAAATACCTTAGTATGCACCCAACTAAATAAACTTGATTAATAAACAGGTAGAACATTGGATAGATGAGAAAAAGGTAGGAGATAAGTCAAATGTAATAAAATATATAGTCATGTTTGACTTTTGTAAATGTTTAAAAATTTCTGTAACAACTTAGAAAACAAAATCATTTATTAAGTATTTTATTTGTTATTTGTTTATTTTTATTGCCATCAGCATTATCTCTGAGGCTTTGTTCCTGCACTATGAATTTACCACTCCTGGCTATCATTTTTCCCCTCCCTCTCTCCTTTCCTTTCCTCCCTTCCTCATTTACCTTCCTTCTTTTCTTTGTCTATTTCTTTCTCTCTCCCTCTCTCTCTTTCTCTCTTTTTCTATGTAGGGCAGAGAGAAATTGAGGGGGGAACAGAGAGGGAGAGGAAGAGAGACACCTGCAGTCCTGCCTCACTGCTCATGAGGAAGGAAGACTTGAACTTGGACCCTTGCACCTGGTAACATGTGTGCCAATTGGGTGTGTCACAACCTGGCCCCCGAATCTTTCATTTATTAAGAGTTCCTTGCTAAAGACTAATGAGCATCCCCAAAGAAAAATAAATTTAAAAACAAGAAGGAGAAGAAGAAGAAGAATAAAGGAAAAGAAAAGAAAAGAAAAGAAAAGAAAAAAGAGAGAAGCACATACCTTGTTATGCATGAAGCCCTGGGTTTGAGAACCAGGACCACAGACAAGCCCCATAGATAGCAGGAAGTTCAGGGTTCCATGAGTGCTCAGTCTATCTATCTCTCTTCTTTAGATAGAAGACAAAGAGGACTGGGTGGTGACTCACCTGGTTGAGCACACATGTTCCAGTGCACAAGGAGCCAGGTTCAAGCCCCTGGTCCCCACCTGTAATGGAAAAGCATCACAAGTGGTGAAGCAGTGTTGCAGGTATCTCTCTGTCTCTTTAACCTCTCTGTATCCCCCCTTCCTCTCGATTTCTGGCTGTCTCTATCAAATAAATATAACAATAATAAAAAACTTAAAAAAAAGAAATGTTTAGAAAAAAGAAAAGAAAACAAAAAGGTAATGGATTTGAGTGGACTTCTGTCTAAAGAAGAGATGTCCAATAAGCAAGTGAAAGGTGATTAATATCTTGAATCAAAAAAGAAATGCAGGGGCTGGGCAGTAGCACAGCAAATTAAGCACACATGGCTCTGAGTGCAAGGACCAGCATAAGGATCCTGGTTCGAGCCCCTGGTTCCCCAACTGCAGGGGGGGTTGCTTCACAAGTAGTGAAGCAGGTCTGCAGGTGTTTATCTTTCTCTTCCCATCTCTGTCTTCTCCTCCTCTCCCGATTTCTCTATTCTATCCAATAACAATGATAGCAATAACAACAACAACAATAACAACAACGATAAACAACAAGGGCAACAAAAAGAGAAAAAAATATTTAAAAAAAGAAATGCAAACCAAAATTGCAGTGAAATACCACTTTGTACCCATTAAGATTTCTGTTATCCAAAATAATAGTCAGAAAGAAGGGGGGTGAAGGGAAGGGTGAGAAGGAGGAGAGAAAAATAACAAGTGTTGGCAAAAACGTAAAGAAATCAGAACCATTATGCAATGTAGTTGGAATTATAAAATGGTGGCAATTATTATGAAAAACTGCTTAGTAGTTCCTTTCTCTAACAAAATGTGTACCTAAAGAAGGGGGGGGGATTAAGTGAGAAGGCAGAGCAGTATGCTATTATGCAAAAATGAGTCCTTATCTGAAAGAAAAGTAGCCGGTAACAATAAAAGAACACTCTAGAGGAAGTGAATCCTAAGTCAGATAGCCAAGCAGAAGAGGAGGGTGGGCACAGATGGAAACCAGTCTACATTTATAACTCTCTCAAGTGCTGTGCTCTTCCTTGCCTGTCCACCCTTGCTTCTTGCATCTAGGCTAACGCAGAAGCAAGCCTGTGTGGCCTGGATTTTCACATGCCTTCCTTGGGTCCTTGGCCTACCAGAGATGCTTTTCTTTTCTTTCTCCTTTTTAATATTTATTTATGTATTCCCTTTTGTTGCCCTAGGACAGAGAGAAATGGAGAGAGGAGGGGAAGACAGGGAGGGGGAGAGAAAGATAGACACCTGCAGACTTAACTCACCATTTGTAAATCGACTCCCCTGCAGGTAGGGAGCAGGAGGCTTGAACTGGGATCCTTATGCTGGTCCTTGTGTTTTGCTCCACCTGTGCTACCACCCGACTCCCACTTTTCTACTTCATTTACTTCTCTTGGATCTTGGATCCTTCCAGATGAAAATAGTATACTCAGAATGTTTTCTGAAGTAAAGTTACCAACATTGCTTGCAGATATTTCCTGGTCCCCACCTACCAAGTTCTTTCTCATCATTCTCTTCTTTCATAACCAGCTATTTTCTGTTGATATCAGTACATCCTTTATTTTATTTTGTTTTTATTGATTTAATAGTGACCAACAAGGCTGTAGGACAAGAGGAGTACAATCCCACACAATTTCCACCACCAGAGTTCTACATACCATCCTCTTCATTAGGGGTTTTCCTATTCTTTATTCCTCTGGGAGTATGGATCCAGAATCATTATGGGGTACAGAAAGTGGAAAGTCTGGCTTTTGTAATTGCTTCTCCACTGGACATCGGCGTTGGCAGCTTGATACATACTCCCAGCCTGTTTCTATCTTTCCCTAATGGGATAGGGGTCTAGGGAGTTGGGGTTCCAGGACACATTGGTGAGGTCATCTGCCCAAGGATGTCAGGTTTGTGTTATGGTAGCAACTGCAACTTGGTAGCTGAAAAGCTCTAAGATGTAAAGCAGAGGGTGCGGAGCCAAGATGGCAACTTGGAGACAACACCTGGTGTGAGCTCCAAAAAGAAGCAGCTTACAACCTGGGAGTCTCTGGAGAGGCCACCAGGTTCCAGACTCTATCATGATGCCAGCCTGACTTCGCTGAGCAAACAACCTGTCCTGGAGCCCCACCTCACCAGATCCCTACCCCACTAGGGAAAGAGAGACAGGCTGGGAGTATAGATCAAACTTTCAAGACCCATGTTCAGCAGGAAGCAATTACAGAAGCCAGACATCCCACCTTCTGCACCCCATAATGGTCCATATTCCCAGAGAGATAAATAATAGGGAAGCTATCAAGGGAGGAGATTAGATATAGAGTTCTGGTGGTGGGAATTATGTGGAATTATACTCCTCTTATCCCATGATCTTGTCAGTACTTCCATTTTATAAACAAATTAAAAAAAAAAGATATAAAGTAGAACAAATGTTTAATAATCATTAAACTAAAGGTAGGAATAGAGCAGATGAAGTCCATGGTCATAGATAGGAACATTCTAGACTGCATTCATTTCAGAACCTGTTTATTTTAGTATAATCCTTAGTATACTCTAATCTGGCTCCACTCCTGACTGTCCAGTGGAACCACACTGCAAGGCTCAGCAATAGCTGTTATCTCACTAAGTTCACCAAACACTTCCTATTTCTTTTTTTTTTCTTTTTTATTTAAGAAAGGATTAATTAACAAAACCATAGGGTAGGAGGGGCACAATTCCACACAATTCCCACCACCCAATCTCCATATCCCACCCCCTCCCCTGATAGCTTTCCCATTCTCTATCCCTCTGGGAGCATGGACCCAGGGTCATTGTGGGTTGCAGAAGGTGCAAGGTCTGGCTTCTGTAATTGCTTCCCCACTGAACATGGGCATTGACTGGCTGGTCCATGCTCCCAGTCTGCCTCTCTCTTTCCCTAGTAGGGTGGGTCTCTGGGGAAGTGTAGCTCTAGGACAGATTGATGGGGTCTTCAGTCTAGGGAAGCCTGGCCGGCATCCTGATGACATCTGGAACCTGGTGACTGAAAAGAGAGTTAACATACGAAGCCAAACAAATTGTTGAGCAATCATGGACCCAAAGCTTGGAATAGTGGATAAGAAGTGTTAGGGGGGTACTCACTGCAAACTTTAGTGTACTGCTTTCAGGTATATATTTTGCAGTAGTTTACGGATACATGTGAACATATGCTCTCTCTCACAGAAACTGGTGTATATCTAGGTTTTGGGACTTTGTTAGAAAGTGAACCACCTGAGATGGAATTAGAGTATACTATGAAAGGAAAGGTCTCACCCGAGTAATGAAGCTGAAGGGTTGTCATTCCACACGTGAAGTCTCTGGACACAGTCTGAAGTGAAGCATGTTGAGGTGGCAATCGTTGTGTTGGTTAGGTTGTGATCGGCAGATGCAATAGCTAGAAGGAATTATGTTAAGTGAGCTAAGTCAGAAAGATAAAGATGAGTATGGGATGATCCCACTCATCAACAGAAGCTGAGTAAGAAGATCTGAAGGGGAAACTAAAAGCAGTACCTGACCAAATTGTAAGTAGGGCACCAAAGTAAAAACCCTGTGGTGAGGGGTAGATATGCAGCTTCCTGGGATAGTGGGGGGTGGGAGTGGATGGGAGGGATGGGTCACAGTCTTTTGATGGTGGGAATGGTGTTTATGTACACTCCTAGTAAAATGTAGTCATATAAATCACTAGTTAATTAATACGAGAGGGGGAAAATTAATTGTATGTCTCAAAGTTTTTCAAAACACAAACTGAATCTTTTTAATATATAGGCTGTGTAACTGATATGCAGACTCTCAAAAGCCTAGACCAAGTAGATGAGAAGCAACCAACAGCACAGCTATATACAAGATACTGGGGACAGCAAACCCTAACAAAAGGACTTTTCAAAGTTAACCCAATTACCAAATAATGTGATGATAACATTAACTATCGATTGTCTTTTGGAACCCTAAGACAGCAGGAACCTCACATCTCCACTATAGAGCCTCTACTTCCCCCAGTCCTGGAACCAATGGATAGGGCCCACTTTCCCGTACACTTCCTATTTCTTATAAGACCTTTCAAGAACATTTAATACACTTGAAATCTCCTTTCTGGGAACATTCCCTAGTGTCAGCTGTCATAAAACAAAACAAACAAACAAACAAAACTCCTTACTTTCACTCTAAATTAATTCCTGGCTTCTGTATTCCTCACACCCCCTCTTGGTTCAATAGTGTGCCTTTTTTTTTTTTTTGCCCCCGAGGTAATTGCCAGGACTCAGTGCCTGCACCACGAATCCACTGCTCCTGGAGACCATTTTTTTCCCCTTTTGATGCCCTTGTTGTTCCATCATTGTTGTGGTTATTATTGTTGTTGTTGTTGTTGCTGCTGTCATTGGATAGGACAGAGAGAACTTGAGAAAGGAGGGGAAGACAGGGGGAGAGAAAGATAGACACCTGCAGACCTGCTTCACCACCTGTGAAGTGACTCCCCTGAAGGCGGGGAGCTGGGGGCTCGAACCGGGATCCTTATGCTGGCCCTTGCACTTTGAGCCACCACATGCGCTTAACCTGCTGAGCCCGACTCCCAGTGTGCCTTCTTTTAAATTCATTGTAGATAATTTCATCCCCACAGTGGTCAACATACCAACCATAGAACTGTAGAAGTCATAGTCCCCACTCAGAGAACCAATAACCAAATTACCTTTTAGACAGCTGTATTTAAATGCCTTAGTTATCATCATAGAGGAAATGTGATTCTGTGACACAGCTTACAAATATCAGTGATCCAAACCCTATCCATCCTGCCCAACCCACTCTCCTGTACATTTCCTTTGATTCTCAGAATTGTTTGTTCGTTTTTCCTATCCTGCCTTATCTGCTTCCCAAATATTTCAAGCTCTACTTTTCTTTGTTAGTGGGGTCTAATAATGCCTAGTCAATATAGTTTATAAGGTAATATTAAAGTAGGGAGAAAGGTTACAGTCATTATTATCTTTGCTGTTACTATGCACAATAGTCTTCTCAAAGAACAGTGTAATTAATGCAGTTCTTGAATACAATTGTTTTCTGCCCTGATAACAGAACACCTTTTATAACTAATTTACATTTTTATTTTATTCAACTGGTTGAAAATACTTGATACTGCCTACTCTGGAAACCTTGGAAATCAGTTTTTATCCAATTTTTAAAATTGAGAAAACTGATGCTGACCGTTAGGTCATCAAAGGAATCAGCCAACTCAGAACAGATAGTGATACTATTATGTACTGTTTAGCTTTGGGAAAAACTTTAATCCCATTTCAATTTTTCAGTTAGCAGTGAAAAATCAAATGACTGACTGACCAGTAAAGCCCCCTGCTGAGTCTTCCACTCACTGAACCAGATTCCTTACTCTTTCATGCAACACAAAGCAAGAATGCTTCAAGCACCAAATCATTTGGCAGTCTTTAGTGGCATGAAAAACAACTATATATGTTTGGATAGCAAAATATTTTCCATAACTAGAAGTCCATAAGGATTATTGCCTCCTTTTTAGTACACAGAATGCTCTGAAAACATGATGCTGTCAGCTTCCTTCAATAATGCAGCCAGCAGAGAGATAGTCTCTTCCTCCGTTGTGGCATTCTCTGCATTGCCATCAGTTTTTAGGCAATGTGGGATGCTCCAAGGTGCCCATTCATGCACTGCCCACCCTGCCTTCCATCAGGCTTACATTGGCCATCCCAGCTTCAGGAGAGAGAAAATCCATCTTGGTGAGGCCAGCCCCTCCCTGCTCCTGCTGGGGGTTTTGGCATTGCTTTTGCTGCCAGTCTGGTTGCTTCCTTGTTGCCTTTGGAAGCCTGCACTTTCTCTGTGGCTTTTGTGGTTGTTTCCATCCGCCAGTGTGGTCCCTCTCAGAGGCATTGGCGTGCCAGACCAGCCTATTTGAATTGGTGCCAGGCCACTTACTGGGGAGGTGAAGCCAAATCCCATATATTTAAACTGTAATGCTTTGCTTGTCCACCTAGCTCCTGTCTCCTGAAGTCATTAGTTGTGGTTTTACTTTACTGTTAAAATACTCTTCTTTTTTTCCCCTCTTTCTCTCAGCTCTGGCTATTTTCACCCCTATATATTTAGCAAGTTGTATGTAGGTAGAAATGCTGCTGTTCTACTTAAAATCCTTTTCTTTTTTTCTTTTCTTTTGTGTCCTAAGGAAAGAGAATGTGTTTCTTATTACATGTGGGAGGAGGGCAGAAGATAGAGACCTGATATTTGACTAAGAGAGAGAGACAGAGGGGAGAAAGAGAGAGAGAGAGAGAACAGCAGCAGCTGCCCCAAACAAATAGGGAGGAGAAGCCTATTTAAATCATCACAGGACAAATGTCACCCCGATCTTGAATTTCTTCAGGAAAATAGGCCTTTCGTTGCTTGAGAGAGGCCTTCATTTGGCTTGGTACATTTAAAGAACTTTAGAATGCCATGGGGATCCCTTTACATCAAGCCAAGTCTAAGGTTTTGTGAAGATCAAGCACAATTGTACGACATGAGGTAGATAAATAATAACATTTCCATTCTACAGCTGAATCAGGGAAGTTAAGTGATTTTCCTGAAATCCCTTAGGAAACTGGAGACACATCTAGGAACACAACATGTGAATTCTAAGTCTCAGACCTTTCACCTGTGACCACATCTCCCAGTCTCTATTTACTCTAGAATCCTGCACATAATGTTTTTCAAGTAAATATTTGCTTCTGGGGAGATTTAAAGGAGAAAATCTTCCAGCCACTGCCAGTTAAAAGCACTGGATTAACAGTGCTGTAGACTGAAGTCTGCCATTTATCACCGTGGAGCTGCAGTTTGAATAGCAGCTGTCCCCACTCTCCCGAGGGACTATCCTGCAGTCCTAATAGAACACATATTTACCAAAAGCACAAAGAGAACTTTTATTGCTGTCACTCATATCATGTGATTTTTCTGGACACAGCCTAAATAAAATCAAGAATGGGGCTCAGAGCATGAGGGGGAAAAAGATTAAAAAGCACCCCATCAAACGGTAATAATGAAAGCTTGCCAATGTTGTGTGTTCCATGAAAGAAACCTGGATAAATGAACCGCTAACACAAAAGCTATGAAGCTTATCCTCAGCAAGATATGTAGATTTCCAATCCAGCAGGAGAGAGGCAATTACGTATTATATATTACATACATACTATATATGCGTGCATATATATAGCACTTATAGATATAACTGAATATAGCAGAATACAACAGATAAATACCTTTTATAAAAAGTAATTATTCTACTGTGTTCCATGATAGATCTACATGAGCAAAGTATATAACTACATTTTCAACAAATCTATCAGTGTGAGGGTCTCAAATCCAAATATTTTAGAGCCTAATCAGAAACTTATAAGCATAGTCATTGGTGGAGTATACAAACCTGTGCATCGCTGAACTGGGGCATGCATTCTAAGAAATTTGTCTCGAGGTGATTTTTTCTTATTGTTTATAAGCTCTAGGGTTTAATTACACAACCCAAGATGGCATAGCTCTATGGTATGATCTATTGGACCTGCATAAACACCTATATGATCAAAGCATTGTGAAGGGGCACATGACTGTCAAATAGTTATGGGCTGATTTAGGGTGTTGTGGAGGCAAACCATAGCACCTGTGATCCTCATAAGGTTCACAGTGCTCACATCGATTGCCAGTACTTGTCAGGTAGGGTTGCAAGAGTAGTGTGTTTCAGATGTCTGATTTTTCAAGGAAACACTGAGATCCAGATTCTTAATGTAAAAATATCACAATTTTAGCGGCCAGGTGGTGGCGCACCTGGTTAAGCACACACACTACAATGCTAAGGTTCCAGCCCCGAGTTCTCACCTGCAGGGGGAAAGCTTTACAAGTGGTAAAGCAGGGCTGCAGGTGTCTCTTTGTCTCTCTTCCTCTCTATCTCCCCCTCTCCTCTCAATTTATCTCTGTCTCTATACAATAATAAATAAATAAATAAATAAACAGGTTTAAAAAATATCACAATTTTGAATGTTAGAAATAAAGTTTTTTAAAGTGATTTTTATTAGTGATTTACGGATTTTAAGAAACAGGACTGTAGTTCCACACTATACCTCCCACCAGGGTTCTGTGCCCCTACCTTCCCTCTCCCCTCCAGTGACTGTCATAAGTTCTCCCAAGGTTTTGTTTTGTTTTGTTTTTTCAAGTTCATGTGTAGAAACACAGTTATAAAAGAATTTCTAAGACTGTTTGACCAAGCAAGCATATATCACAGGACAATTTTAGTAGATAGGTTGTCAGTATATCTATTATTTATTCTTTAATTTTTTATTTGCGATTAATAGTAGGTTACAGGATTGTAAGATTACAGGGTATAGTTCCATCCCACATCCACCATGAAAGTTCTGTATCCCCATCCTCCCACCTAAGTGATAACCACCATAATTCTCACAAGTTTTAGAAAGTTTGTTTGCTTCTGTTTCTTCTCCTTCTTCTTCTTCTTCTTCTTCTTCTTCTTCTTCTTCTTCTTCTTCTTCTTCTTCCTCTTCCTCTTCCTCTTCCTCTTCTCCTTCTCCTCCCCCTCCTCCTTCTACTTTCTTCTTCTTCTCATGTGTGTTTGATCCTCGTGATTCCATATAAGTGAAACCATCTGGTAGTTGTTTTCCACTCTCTTTTTGTCTCACTAAGCATAATTACCTCCAGTTACATCCATTTTTTCCCAAAGGACATATTGTTATCTTTTGAATTGCAGAGTAGTATTCCATGGAATATATATCCCATAACTACTTTAGCCAATCATCTGCTAATGGGCATTTCGACTGCTTCCAAACTGTGGCTATTATGAGTAATTCAGCTGTGAACATATGGGTGTATATGTCCTTTTAAATTAGTGTTTCAGTGTCCTTTGGATAAATACTTAAGAGGGGTATTCATGGGTCATAAGGTACTTCCATTTTTATTTGTTTAAGGACTCTCCATACAGTCTTCCAAAGTGGTTGTACCAGTTTGCATTCCCACCAGCAAAGTAGTAGAGATCCTTTTTTTTCCCACAATCTCACTAACATTTGTCATTTCCTACTTTGTTTATGTTAGCCATTCTCTTGGGTATGAAATGGTATCTCAGTGTAGTTTTAATTTGCATTTTTCTAATGATAAGTGAAGTAGAGCATTTATTCATCTGTCTATAGATCATGTATATCTCTTCTTCAGAAAACTGACTAGCTCTTTGGCCCACTTTTTTATTGGGTTATTTTTGTTTCTTTTGTAGATCTGTACTAATTCTGTATAGATGAGATCAGTTGCTTGTTTGATGTGTGATGTGCAAATATCTTCTCCTATTTACTCAGTTATCCTTGTGTAGTTTGTTTTAGATGTATAGAAGCTCTTTAGTTTTCCTATAACTGCATTTACTTATTCTTGCTTTATTTTCCCATACCCATAGGGTTGAGTCTTCAAATACATCTTTGACATGAAGATCCTGAAAAGTTTCACCAATGTTTTCCTTTATAAACTTTAGAGCTTCTGGTCTAATATCTAGATCTTTAATCCACTTTAAGTTTACTTTGCTGTATAATGTTAGGTGGAGGTCTAGCTTCACTTTTCTACGTGTGGCTGTTCAAATTCCCCAGCACCATTCTTTAAAGAGACTTTCTTTATTCCCTTGAATTATTTTGGCCTTTTTGTCATATATTAGTGGGTTGTTTATGTGTGAGTTTATTTCTGGCTCTCTACTGTGCACCACTGACCCAATTGTCCATTTATTCCAGTATTGTACTGTTTTGATTACTATTGCTTTCTTGTATAAACTAAAGTTGGGGAGCATGATTACTCCATATTTTTCCTTTTTTTCTCAAAAGTTCTTTGGCTATTTATGTTTTCTTGTGGTTCCACACAAATCTTTGGACATGTTGTTTAATTTGCTTGAATAATATCATTGGGATCTTGATAAGGATTGTATTGAAACTGTAGGTTGCTTTTGGTAGAATGACCATTTTAATAAGGTTTATTTTTCCAATCTAGGCACAAGAAAAAATTCTTCCATTTCTGTGTGTCTTTTTCTATGTTTTTAAAAATGTCTCTAATTTTTATTGTAAAGGTCCTTTATCTCCTTCATGGGATTAACCCCATTGTACTTTATCTTTTTTAGTTTAATTGTAAATGAGATTGAGTCTTTTATTTCCCTTTTATCTGACTCGTTTGTATACAGAGATGCTACAGATTTATGTGTGTTGATTTTGTATCCTGCCATTCTACTGAGTTTATTAATTATTTCCAGCATTTTTTGGTGGAATCTTTGTGGTTCTCTAGGTATAATATCATATCATGAGCAAATAGTGATAGTTTTATGTCTTCCTTTCCAATATGTATACCTATGATATTTCTTGTCTGAATGCTTTGTTGAGAACCTTGAAGACTCTGTTGAACAACAGTGGAGAAAGTGATATCCTTTTCTCGTTCCCAAATTTAGGGAAACGTTTTCAGCTTTTACCCACTGGAAATGATGTTAGCTGTGGTTTTGTCATAAATGGTCTTTATTGTGTTGAGGAATTGTCCTTCTAGTCCCTGATTCTAGAGGATCTTTATTACAAATGTGTGTTGCATTTTGCCAAATGCCCTATTGGTTTTAACTGATATAAAAATGTGACTTTTATCTTTTGTTGATATGGTGAATTACATTGATTGACTTGTGAATGTTGAACCATACCTGTTTCCCAGGGATGAATCCCACTTGGTCATGGTGAGTTATTTTCTTTATATGTTGCTGTATTCGATTTGCCAAGATCTTATTTAAGATCTTTGCATCAGTGTTCATCAGGGACATAGGTCTATAATTTTCTTTTCTTGTGAGTCCTTTCATGCTTTGGGGATCAAAGTGATGTTCACCTCAGAAAACATGTTTGGGAGTGTTTGTCCCTCTTCAGTTTTCTGGAATAGCATGAAGAGAATTAGTGTTAGTTCTTCTTTAAAATCTTATAGAACTTGGTAGTAAAGCTGTCTAGGACTGGACTTTTGTTCTTAGGAAGATTTGAATTATTATTATTATTATTATTATTATTATTATTATTTGCCTCCAGGGTTATTGCTGGGGCTTGGTGCCTACCAATCCACTGCTCCTGGTGGCCATTTGTGTTGTTGTTGTTGTTGCTGTTTTTATTGGATAAGACAGAGAAAAATCGAGAATAAGGGGGAGACAGAGAGGTAGAGAGAAAGATAGACACCTGCAGAACTACTTCGCCACTTGTGAAGCGATCCCCCTGCAGATGGGGAGCCAGGGGTTCAAAATAGGATCTTTGCACGGGTCCTTGCATTTGGCACTATGTGCACTTAACCCAGTGTGCCATTGCCTAGACCCTCTTTGGAAAGTTTTTTATTGTAACCAATTTGAAATAGTTTAATCTGCAGACTGATCTTTAGTTGTTTTTTGTTGTTGTTGTTTGTTTGTTTGGTTGGTTGGTTGGTTTTTGGTAGTTTTCCCTTCTCTGTGGTTTGACCAAAATTAGCTGTTGTTGTTGCACTTACTGGTGATTGGTTGTACTCTGTATTGTGGCAGTAGCATTTTTCTCTCTCTCTCCACCCCCTCTCTTTTTTCCTTTCTTTTCTCTTCTTTACCACTATCTCTTGAATTTATGTTGGATAGTTGATTTTTTTAATTGTGTGTTCTTGCTTTGCCTTTTTTGTTTTATTTTGTTTTTGCTTTTTATTTCATTTTGTTTTGTTTTTAGAAAGGAGATTTTTGTTGGCTAACTGGTTTTGTTTGTACTGCATTAATCTTCACTTTTTTCTTTGTTTGTTTTGTTAATGTTGTATTTGCTGAGGTTTGTGATCTCAATTGTAAGAGGATTTGGTTTAATGTGGCTTTTCCTCACACAAAACAACAACTAAATGACAATAGCCAGGACACAAAACTACCAAACACACCAAAAAAAAAAAGTCTAATCTAAAAACAGTTAAATCAACTACAACAATGAATCAGGACAGGAGCCCAGAAGAAGTTCAAAGTAAGCCAGAAACAACTAAAAATGAGGAAAATATCCAAATATTAATTGCTGCATTAATCACAGGAATGAGGAAAGATTTTGAAGAAAAATACCATCAGAAATAGGGAAACAACCAATGAGTCCCTGAAAGAAAACACTGGTCACTTTCATAAGGAATATCATCATAAACCCTCTACTGGGCCTCTCTAGGACCTAGACCTCACTTTTGAGCAGCAATTGTAGGGACTGCCCACTCTCTGCAGTTCAATCAGAAAATTCCCTCCTCCTTTGGATGACTCCCCAGTGAGCTTGGAATCTTCCTTAATGATATTAACTCCACAGAAGGACCTCCTTGTCTGTAGCTGATTCCCTTAATAGAAAACTTCCCAACCTTAAACAACATAAAGGACATTAAGATTCAAGAGGTCCAGAGAGTCCCAAGCAGAATTAACCCAGACCTGAAGATACCAAGACATATCATAATTACAATGGAAAGAAGTGAGGATAAAGAAAGGATTCTGAAGGTTGCAAGAGAAAAACAAAAAGTCACATACAGAGAAAAGCTCATAAGACTATTAGTAGACTTCTCCACTAAAACTCTAAAGTCAGAAGAGACTGGTAAGATATCTGTCAATCTCTCAATAAAAAAGAGTTTCATCCAAGGATAGTATATCCTGCTAGACTTTCATTCAGACTAGATGGAGGGATAAAAACCTCGGGTTTATAGTCAACAATATTTATATACCTTTCCCATATTTTGGGAGCTACTCTCTTCCCTGATCCAGCTTCCTAGCACTTCTTCCAGTCATGACATCATCTCCACAGACAATAACTTGGACTCACCTGCATATCAGATGTCAGGCTCAGGAAGAAAAAAAAAAACTAGTATAGTCATGGGCCCTTTGGAATATAACTAAAATAGTCCTACAAGCTGTCTACAAAACAGACACACCCAAATCTTCATTGCAATATTCCAACCTTTAGGTTCATGATTAGTAAACAATTTGTTTGGCTTTATATGTTAACTCTTTTTTCAGCAACACGTTCCAGATGCTACCATGATGCCAACCAGATTTCTCTGGGCATATGAACCCACCAATGTGTTCTGGAGCCACACTTCCTCAAAGCCCCACCCCACTAGGGTAAGAGAGAGAGAGGCCAAGAGTATGGATTGACCTGCCAACGCCCATATTCAGTGGGGAAGCAGTTATAGAAGGTAGACCTTCCACATTCTGCACCCCATAATGACCCTGGGTCCATACTCCCAGAGGGGTAAAAAATAGGATAGCTATCAGGGGAAGGGATGGGATATGGAGTTCTGGTGGTGGGAATTGTGTGGATTTGTACCCCTCTTATCCTATGGTTTTTATCAGTGTTTTCTTTTTATAAATAAAAATTTAAAAAAGAATCTTCTCAGACAAGCAACAAAGGAGGCAACTATCACCAAGCCTGCCCTGAAAGGTTCTAAAAGGCCTTATACAATCATGAACAACATCACCAAAAACTTCCCATATATCAGAGCATTAAAAAATGTGTTGACTAATGGCACCACAATACCTTAAATCCATAATATTAATGAATGTTAATGGCTTAAATTCATCCATTAAAAGTCATAGAGCAGGAGGATGGATCAGAAAACACAACCAACCATATGCTTTCTGCAGGAATCCCACCTAACTCAACAAGATAAATACAGACTAAAAGTGAAAGGATAGAATGCTATCATACAAGCTAATGGACCACATAAAAATAAACAAACAAAAAAGGCAGGAACAGCTATTCTCATCTCTGATAAAAATATACTTTAAAATAAATAAAGTAATAAAAGAAAGTGGCCAGTGGTGGTGAAGAGAGAGATCTATTAAGTTCTAGGCCCAGAAGAGGATCATGTTTTTATGGGCTTTAACCTAAGTCCTTATGTTGTCATATGTGCACTCAGTCTGGTGGGTTACCCTCCAGCCTCTATTTTTCTCTGTCTCTATTAAAAAGAAAAGGAAAAAGAAATAAAAACAAAATGTCTGTTGGAATTGGTAGGTTCATCATGCAGGCACTGAGCTTCAGCTGTTAACACTAATAGAAAAACATTAAAACAAAACAAAACAACAACAAAAACAAGAAAAATATCAGTTCATTAACTCACAAATAACAGTTTTGTCACTCTAGCATATATAATGCCAGGAATCAAACATGGTACGTACCTCATGCATTCAAGTGCAGTGTTTTATCCACTGAGCAACTTTTCAGATAAATTTCTTTATGCTTAACACCAAATAGTATTTTGTTGTACAGAAACATATGTGTTCTTTATTTATCCATTTTCTGTTTATGAACTGTCCAAATGTAAATCCTGACCTCACTAATCTTGGCGTGATCTTGAATAAACAGATTTATTTTTCCTAGTATTGGCTTTTCTGTTAAGTGACTATTATAATAGTATGTTTCAATGACTACAATAACTTGCTTTATAAAATTATTATAAAGGCTTAATAAGGTACAGTGCCTAATTGATAGTAAATACTCAGTAATCCTTTATGTTGGTACTAGTGGTAACCATAGTAGTAGTGTTCTCTAAAAAGTTTGTTGGCAATATTCCTAGCAAAATACACACAAGAATTCTAGGACTTAAGAAACCCAGTTTGAGAACCATGAATACTCCAAACATGGTAGTTCAGCCCACTCCTTGAATTTTCCAGGCACACTTACCTGAGGGTCTTTACGTTTGCTGCTCCTTCCTCCTAGTGCTCTTTGGCAAGATATTAGTATGTCTTGCTCCCATAATTCCTCCAGACTGCCATCTTTGTGAGGCCTGTGCCAAGCATCTTTCCTGTATTCTAACACCACTCCTAACTCCAGATGTTTATCTCTCTTTATGATTTATCTCTCTCATTGAATTTATATTATTAGCACACTACTTTGCTTATTTCTTGTCATTCTTTTTATAATACACAAAACCAGGATTTTCTTTTTTTTGCCTCCAGGCTTATTGCTGGGGCTTGGTGCCTAGATCATGAATCCATTTCTCCTAGAGACCATTTTTTCCCTTTTGTTACCCTGGTTGTTTTACCATTGTTATAGTTATTATTATCATTGTTATTAATGTTGTTGTTGTTGTTGGATAGGACAGAGAAATGGAGAGAGGACGGGAAGACAGAGAGGGGGAGAGAAAGATAGACACCTGTAGACCTGCTTCACCACCTATGAAATGACTCCTCTGCAGGTGGGGGGGCGGGGAACCGGAATCCTTCCCCAGGTCCAAGCGCTTTGCACCATGTGCGCTTAACCCACTGTGCTACCGCCTGACCCCAGGAGTTGTTTTTTTTTTTTTCTACTTTGTTCTCTAACACTAACAGGTCCTCAGTGAATGTTTATTGAATGACTTAATAAATAATCATAGTAAAATACTCAACATAACACTGTAAACATGACATGCTCATTTAACTCACAAAATAAGAAAATTCTACTACTTACTTGAAAACTACTAGATAGTGTATCTACATGAACACTGAGACATTTTTGCAAGTGCCCATCAAAATCTACCACAATGAAATGTTTTCCACGTCTGTTATATATATACATATATATATGAAAGGAGGAGGAGGATACATAAGTGTTTAGGACAATGAAACTATAGGGAACTAGGTTAATCTGCAACTGCTGTAAGTTTGCAGGTATGGTACGGGACCAATCAATGTTATCTGAACCATAACCATTACCCAGAATGAAAACCCACATTGTAAAAATCAGATCTGGCTGCTATCAAGAAGGGCACTAGGGAGTCACTATTTTAAAAGTGGTATTTTGATATTAAAGTAAAGCCATTTCAGTTTAAAATAAAAAAACTTAAAGTTTCAAGTGGAAATGCACCCTAGGAGGTGGCCTACTGACTAGAGCCTTGGACTTGGAAGCATGAAGTCATGAGTTGGATCTCCTGCAAAGCATGTAGCAGAGTGATTCATCCCCACCTCCCTCTCCCCTCTCTACTAAGTAAATGCATATTCTCACAAAGTTTAAAGTATTAAAATGTACTAATTAAAACTTAATTTAAAGCTAAATCATTTTATAATGTATTTATTTATTTATTTAACAGATACAGAGAGAAACTGAAAGGTAAAGGGAGATAAAGAGGTGAAGTTTTCCCCCTGCAGGTGTAGACTGGCTTGAACCTGGGTGTTGGTGCATTGTTACATGAATGCTCTCTCAGGTTCTCCACCATCCCGCCCCCTCTAATTGAAATTTAGAAACATATAAATTAAGCAAAAAACAATCTGGTTGACAGTACTGTTCTTATTAGACACGGATAGCTCAGAAACAATGCACAAGCTATGTTTCAACTGGGGCAAGTTCCAATGGTCTGATCTTCCTAGAGTGCATAGATTGTTTCCACATTTACATTACTTTGCTAGTAGTTTTTCTTCACTAAATGAGCTGTGCTTTGGAAGGAAAGCTGCCGTAACAAGGGCACAGTCTATTCTGGAGGTCATTGTCTGTGAAATCATCATGGATTAGGATCTGGACCTTAGTTCTAAAATACTTGAGTTCAGTAAACTAGAGTCATTTTTCCAAGAGAAGTGAATGACATGCATACCATTCGAGTGGTTTAAGTAGGGTGATGCGAATGGATCTCCATTAATAATAAATATTGATAGATGAACTGTTAAATGGAGATCAGATACTTTCTTTCTGTGTGTAAGCTCTGAGAAAGCTGAAACCAGAATCAAAATTTTCTTGAGTTTTTACTACTAAAAAGCTGGAATAGAGAAGTTCAGGTGTCTCTACAGGGATACTCTTAGGAAGAATGACTTCACTATAGTGAAGAACAAAATCACTAACTCAACTGGTCATTACCAAGTGAATACGCCCAAAAACTTAACTGCTTGAAAAATTTCTGCTTCTATGCTTCACATAAGTGGTTCATATTTTTCATTTAAACATTTCCTTGGACAAGTGAAATATACTTGATGAGGCTTAAGCTTGACAAACTGCAATCATACCCTAGGCCCACATTTCTTGAGATGATTGCTCCTTCCTGGGTCCTTGCCATTAGAACCTTATTGCTTCTAGTCCCTTTTATTCCTTACCTCAAGACCTTGTACATGGTAGAAATGAGTTTGCTCAGGGATAGGGTGAATCACAGGTTACAGTATCTTACCATTACTTATTTTGGTCAGGTTCCTGTGTGCTCTCTTAAAATAATAATAATAATAATGATAATATACTTGAGGCTATAAAGTCCCAGGTTCAATCCCCAGTACCACCATATGCCAGAGCTTTGGTCTGTGTCTCCCCTTATATTTATGTATCTCTCATTCATTAAAAAGTGAAATGTTAATTTAAAAAATAACAACCATTTCAGCTGGCCTATCCTATAGGACTTTGTGGACATCTTCTCCCAAGAACACCATAACTCTTTTGAATCATGCCTAGGCTCCCATACCCAAATTAGACTCAGCATAGTTTGGAGACTATTTTCAGGGGCAGTATAGTCAATCATGCACTGATTTCTTACTGCACAACATATGCATCAGCCAAGTACATTTCCAGGTGTTATTTAAAACAAGGAACAATAGTTGTACAGGTGAGAGAACTGGTAAATACAAGACCCAAGTGATGTAAATTATTACACTGAATTTGGATTAGTTCACACTCAGAAATTTATCAGAAACATGCTTTTCTTGCTGCTAAAGAGAAGCCAAATGCCAGGAAATGTAAATTTGTGCATTAGCATATGACATTCAGAAATGAACCTGTCATTGTATTCAGGTCAACAGGGACAAAAACCCTATGAAACTAAAGAAAGAATATATGAAATTCAATCTGTGAATGTTATGGATGTTAAACATTTAGTTCCTACATTCTCTTTTTTAATGTGCTTTTAAATCTTATGGCTAGAAAAATAATAAATTACAAGTGTTTTTGTTTTTCTGAAATTACTCAAAAAGTTATTTATCTATGGACCCTTAGGGGAAAAAAAAACTTGATCTTAGAAAAGTAGAATAGTATAAAAGTCGAGGTATTTTCCTTTCCTTTCTTCTTTTCTAGCTCCCTTCTTGTGGGCAGAGCTTTAAATTGTTGACTTTTTTCAAAAGAGAGAAACAGAAGAAGAGAAGGAAGGATACCTCAGCACCAAAGCATTGCTCAGTGCAGTTGGGGTTGAGCTTGAACATGGGCTTTGCCCATAACAAAGTAGGTGCCTTTCTAGGTGAAATATCTTGCCAGCTCAATACTTACATTTCTCTTTAAAGGAGGTTCCTTAGAAGAGATTTCTGCCCCCACCCCCATTCCTTTTAAAGTAAACCTAAACTAAACTCTGGAATCAACTTCTATTTTTCAACAATTAAATCTAAAAATTTCTAAGTTGTATTTTACAAAACAAATGGGGGCTGAGTGGTGGAGCAACTGGTTGAGTTCATATGTTACCATTTGCAAAGACCGAGGTTCAAGCCCCTGGTCCCCACTTGTAGGAGGAAGTTTTTTTTTTTTTTCCTTTTGTTGCCCTTGCTTTAGTATTGTTGATGCCGTCATTGTTGACTAGGACAGAGAGAAATGGAGAGAGGAGGGGAAGACAGAGAGGGGGAGAGAAAGATAGACACCTGTAGACCTGCTTCACTGCCTGTGAAGCGATTCCCCTACAGATAGGGAGCTGGGATCCTTAAGATGGTCCTTGAGCTTGGCGCCATGTGTGTGTAACCCACTGCGCTACTGCCTGACCCCCCTGAAGAAGCTTTGTAGGCTTCATTAAACAGTGTTAGAGGTGTCTCTCTTTGTCTATCCCTTTCTAACTCCTCCACCCTCAATTTCTCTCTGTTTCTAGCCAATAAATACAATTTAAAAATGGAAAAAGGTTATATGATTCTAAAAGCTAAGCTTCATTTAAATAAAAAGACATGTTTTTATTAAATTAAAGAAACTGGAAGATGTGAATAATCTGTCCTTTGCTTGGTATAACTTGTAAATGATATTTACTGATAGCCACTCATTATAAGACATTATTGGTACATAATCTATTCCTTGATTATCAGATACCCACCTAAATTAATTGTCATTTTGAAGTCCACAAAGTGATCCTATGGGTAAAACATCAAACTCTGAAGCATGAGTTCCCTAGTTTAATCCCTGGCATCATGTGTGCCAGAATGAATCTCTGGATTTCTATTTCCCTCTCCCCTCCATAAATAAAAAAATAATTAAAAAATAATTCTAGTAACAATTTTTCTCAATATTTATTTATTTGGTAGAGATAGAGAAATCAGGAGGGGGAGGAGGAGAGGGAAGAGGGGAACCTGCAGCACTGCTGTGGGAGCTCATGCAGAGGGAGGCTCATGCAGTGAGGGGCTGGGGGATTGAACCTGGATCCTTGCACATAATAACATGTAAGCTTAACCAGGCCCCACTAATAATAAACCTTACAAAGAATTTTCTATTATTTTAAGCTGTGTAATCTAATTATCAAGCTTCATGCTAGAAATACTATTTACTAGATGCTTCTGATCATTGTATTTATTTCAGTGTCTTTTACCACCTATCATATATGTTCAATAGTTGAGGGTTTGAACCCCTGCTAATTGTATTCATTGTGGCAACAAAACTTCGAACAGCTTACCTTTGAAGTGTTTAAGTTCCAAGATTTCTCATTCATCTACTCTTGCTAGTTCCTTTCTACCAGTTGTAAATTAGAGGATCACATTAGCTCAACAAAAGGCACAACATGAGACAAGAATTATTCTTTCATGTATTTCAGTAAGTTATTAGTCATTGAAAATAGTTATGAGAAGACAGAGGAGGAGGCACTGACAAGAAAACTATGATACACATGTGAAGCATTTCTGTTTGCTCCACTCTGACAATGGCTCTATTCATTTTTGTGGCCCTTGGGAATATTTTCTTCTATGAGTGTAAGTTGGCCAGAAAAAAGGAAAGAGAAAGGCAGTAGATTTGTCTCTAAGTCACCAAATACCTTTCAACTGACAGACTGGAATGATATATATATCGTTATATTATATTTGGGGTGCCAGAAGGGGAAAAGAGAGAGAAAGGCAGAAAAAGAGAGACAGAAATACAAAATTATTTGAAAAAAAATTAGCTAAGAATTTCCCCAAATTTAAGAAGGTAGTAGACAGTCAGACCTATTAAGATCTAAGAACTTAATAATGACAATAATTTAATCATTGATTGATAAAGACAGAAATCTAGAGAGAAGGGGGATGTGGAGAAGGAGAGACAGAGAGATACACCTGCAGCACTACTTTCATTATTTGTTAAGCTTCCAACTCTTCAGATGGCAATTAAGGACTCAAACTCAGGTCTTTTCACACTGTAACCTATGTGCTCTGTTGGGTGTGCCACTGCCTGGCCCCAGTGATAGTAACTATAATAACAGTAATAAATCCAACCTAAGCTCACCGAGACACATAATAATTAAAATGCCAAGTTTGAAAGACAAAATGAGAATTTTTTAGGTTTCTTTATTTGTTTTTGCCACTGGGGTTATTGGTTAGAACAAGATAATCTTTAAAGCAGCCAAATAAAAGTAAAAGTTCACCTAGAAGGCAACTCCCATAAAACTATCAGTTCATTTCTAAATATAAACTCTAGATTCAAGGAAGGACTTGCTGAACATATCAGTTCTTTATAATGGGAAAGACATCCACCTAAGAATACTCTATCCAGACAGTTTATCAATCAGGTTTGAAGGAGAGGAAGAGCTTTTTGAGGAAAATAATAGTGTATTCCACACATTTGTTCAGGTTTTCCATATGAGTGTGACGTGCTGCTATGAGCACTGGTGTGCATAGATCATTTTGGATAAGTGTTTTGATTTTCCCTGGGTAAATTCCTAGGAGACGGACTGCTAGATCATAAGGAGGTTTATTTATAGAGTTCTAATGAATCACCAGACTGTTTTCTAGAAGAGTTTAACAAGTGCTGTTGGGAAAATTGGGTTGAAACACGCAAAAGAATGAAACTGAACCAACAAATTTCATCACATATAAAAGTTAACTCCAGGGAGTTGGGCGGTAGCTCAGTGGGTTAAGCGCATGTGGCGTAAAGCACAAGGACTGGTCAGTGTAAGGATCCTGGTTCGAGCCCTGGCTCCCTACCTGCAGGGGAGTCGCTTCTCAGGGAGTAAAGCAGGTCTGCAGGTGTCTGTCTTTCTCTCTGTCTTTCTCTTCCCGTCCTGTCTCCATATCTCTCTGTCCTATCTAACAACGATGACATCATCATCCACAACAACAATATCTACAACAACAATAAAAAAAAAAAGAAAAGAAAAACAACAAGGGCAACAAAAGGGAAAATAAATAAATAAATAAATAAGTTAACTCCAGGTGAACCAATGATTTAGAAATTAGATGTAGAAACTATCAAATATCTAGTGGGAATATAAGCAGAACTCTCTTCCATATAAGTTTTTGCAACATCTTCACTGATTTATATTGTTATAATGAGCAAACACATCACTTGACTAAATTGTAAGGAAACAGAGGGAAAGAGAGGTAATAACAAAAACTAGATTAAGTTACTAGTTAACATACTCACCTTTGTATATGTAGGAAGATAATTTATAGCCATCACTGAGTATTTTTATCTTCCCACAAAAATTAAAACATGTATAAGTGCAGAAGTAGGAAATTGGTCTCAGCAGAACAGACATCTCTGGTAATTCTGGTGCTGCAGCCCTCTGGTAATAGTCATATTCAAAATTTGATTATATATGTTCAGCTAATTTAGTCCTTGGCAATCCTTCTGGTCTACTAATGAGAGTGTCAATTACAGTACCATTAGGATGGCAAGTTTTATGTGTTAATCCCTCCTGAAAGTTGAAACCAGATTCATTCTACCCACAGTGCCAGGCCTGTGGTAATCCCCACTAGTTCCTTGGATGGGACCTGAATTTCAGTGGACAAAATGTAATGTGAAGGCTCCACATCCTGTTACTCAATTCTGAGGGATCTGTCTGCCATGTCTGGTTGAGTAGCAAATGTCTGTATTTATCAGACCAGATCTTAATCATTGTCAACTATGCAGAAAATCCCTCAGGGATGTTTATATACACTAGCAGCACTCTCGAAACTTTACATCAGGCTCAACCTGACGCTGTTGACTGGCTACGGAAGAAGGGCAAACGCTAGAAGAAGAAGCAGAAAGATATTCTCAGGTATACTTCCCCCAGTGATATAAATGATGCCCCTGTGTGCACACATAGAAAGTATATTTTGAAAGATCCACTTTGGCTTAAATAATTTGGAAAGTGTATCCAAAATAAAGCCATGGAAGAGAAACTTGGAATAAAGAGTTTGGGGTATTTCACACTTGGATTGCCAAAATACAAGCTGTGAAGTCTCTTTCTTGGGTTTTAATCAACCTATCTCAAAATACATTAATGAACATATTTCAAAAAACCTATCTCAAAAAACTAAATCATTTACACTATCTCTAGACCTGTGTTATTTAAAACACTTTAAGAAAAAATTCATGACAGCAGATGCTCTTTCCTTTTACACATTAAGCTTTAGTGTTTTCCAACATTTTATAATAAAGTAGCATTGTTTAGCTGTCCAAGTTTTCCTAAGGCATGAAATACAGAGTACCAAGAAAACCCAAGTATATACAAACTGAGCTAGAATTTCTTTACCTTTTTTTTTTTTTAACTTCACCATGCTTATCACTGGGAAGCAGAGCTTGCCCCACTCCACCCCACCCCACCACTCTGGTGGCCATTATTAATTTTTTTTCCTTTTAGATATATGGTGAGAGTTAGAATTTTTCCTGTTGCAGGCACTGCCACATGGTGGTAAAGGGCTTGAACCTGGGTCCTTGTGCATGATAACATGCACTATGCCAGGTAAGTCATTGCCAGACCCCTTTCAATGATCCTTTTCACTTCCCAGATCATCACAAGTTAATGATATCTTCATGAAACAAACTTCTAGTTTACACAAAAATGAGTTATCTAATAAGACAACAGAAATGAGCAAAATGAAAAGTTTCATTTTTTTGTATGTGTGTTACTGTGCCAGCTTTAGAGAAAGAAAGTCAGAAATATTTTAGCACCAAGGTTAAGTTGTATTATACCATAGCTGTTTAAAAGAGAGTTTGAAAATGGCATCATTTTCAGTCACTTTTCTATCATAATATTGCATAATAGAAAAAATGGGGTTGAATCATTGCAAAGGCAGGAGACTATCATAAGAGATAACAAGTAGATTTACCCATCATTTATTATCATATATATGTATTTTTTTTGCAACAATACATTTAAGATTGTGTCAGCACTTCCATTATAAGCCTGGACTTTGAGGAATTTGGAATTTGACCAATAAAAGATCACTCTGAACTAAAATTTGGCACAGAAAGTTTCCTCCCATGAGCAAAAGTTGTTTTCATTATTTCTTCTTCATCATCCTCTTCTCCCCTCACCCACTTTGCAAAATTCCATAAAAATTCATCTGGTTGCTTTTAAACTTGGATGTATGAAGTAAAAGTTAAGAGAGCCAACCCAGTGATTTGAAGACAATACATCTTTTGTTCATCTGGGCAGAATTTGTATTTAGTATTTCATGTGAAGGGTCCTTTATTATTCTGTTGTGAGCTTTTAAAGAGTAAACACTAATTTCAAAAGGCCTTTGAGCCACAATCTCAAATAATAAAGGTATGAGCAATGAAAGAAAGGTGAGAGAGTATTATATTGAAGAATCCCCATTGTGTACACAAGATTTTATAGCTATGTAAGAAAACAGTTCTTCCAAACATCCTTGTATTTTGTCATATCCATTTCCTTTAAGTTTATTGACATTTAGTTTGCATATGATGAAATTAAACCAGTTTATGAGTTTTGTCACATTTATCCATCACAGTCAGGTTAAAATAATTCCATCACTATAATAAGTTATCTTACTCCACTTGGTATTTCTTGCCCACACTGAACACCACTCATCCCCACGTCTTCCTTCTACCCCAATACATTTGCCTTTTGGGAATTTCAAGTAACTAGAATCAGGGAATATGTGATTTTTTTGTGTGTATGATTTATTTTATATATCATATAGTTTTTGAAGGTCATCCATGTTCTTACAAGTATCATTTGCCAGTCCTTTTTTATTGCTGTCATTTATCAACGAACTAGCCTGTGACTTTTGATAAATCCACTTAATGGCTGTTAGGGTTTTTGTTGGATCCCTTAAGATTTTCCAATACAAGTGCTTATAGCAATTAATTCTCCCACTGACATTTCTGTATTTGAATTCAACAAATTTTGATCTGATTTTTTTTTTGTCAATTTAAGTGCATTTTTTACTTATAGACTATATTGAGTTGATGGGATCTATATATTTTGTTTTCTACTTACAGTATCACTTTATTGAGGAAATGTTGATTTATAGGATTTTTGTTGTCACAAAGGTACGTGTTCACATTTCCCCAAAACAGATAATTTATTTCAGCCTCACCCAAGTCATCATCTTATTCGGCCATTAGGACTTAGGTCCCCAACTACATGGAATATTTTGTATTTATTTCTGTCATTAATTTCTAATGAAATTATTTTGTAGTTGGAGGACATTTGAGTTATTTTTTATCTTAGTGATAGACACAGAGCGAAAGACCAAAACACTGCTCAGCCCTGTCTTATATAGTGGTGCTAAGGATTGGACCTGGGACCTAGGAGTCTCCAAAGTCTTTTCCATAACCAAAAAGCTATATCCCCAGCCCCATAATTTGAGTTCTTTAAGATAGATTCAGGAGAACCAGCTGGGAAAGTACTTGCTTTGCCATACATGGGGCTCAGTTTTGAGCGTCCACCCTTCCCACAGCCACCCCAGCACTGAGGGGAAGTTTCATTGCTGTGGTATCTCTCTCTGTGTCCCTTTGTGTTTGACAAAAATCGGCCCAAGTAGTAAAGCATCAGGAGTGACATATAATATATTCAGAAACTGGGTAGATAATGCAATCTGTAAGAGCACTTACATGCCTGATCCCACACATGCCTATGCCAGATCTGAGTTTGTTCTGCCCCCTAACACTTCCTCTCCACTATTCCAACCTTTGGGTCCATGATTGCTCAACAATTTGTTTGGCTTTGTATGTTAACTCTCTTTTCAGCCACCAGGTTCCAGATGCCATCAGGATGCCAGCCAGGCTTCCCTGGACTGAAGACCCCACCGATGTGTCCTGGAGCTCCGCTTCCCCAGAGACCCACCCTACCAGGGAAAGAGAGAGGCAGACTGGGAGTATGGACCAACCAGTCAACGTCGGGGAAGCAATTACAGAAGCCAGACCTTGCACCTTCTGCAACCCACAATGACCCTGGGTCCATGCTCCCAGAGGGATAGAGAATGGGAAAGCTATCAGGGGAGGGGATGGGATATGGGGATTGGGTGGTGGGAATTGTGTGGAGTTGTACCCCTTCTACACTATGGTTTTGTTAATTTATCCTTTCTTAAATAAAAAATAAATTAAAACTAAAAAAAAAAAAGAAAAAAAAGAATGTAGGAAAACAGGGCCTGTTTGCTATTATTTTTGACATACTTTCTGGAGAATGTTTTGCTTATAGTTTTAAAAAGATATCTATGGGGGCTGGGCGGTAGCACAGCGGATTAAGCGCGCATGGTGTAAAACGCTAGAACCAGCGGAAGGATCCCAGTTCCAGCCCCAGCTCCCCACCTGCAGGGGGGTTCGCTTCACAGGCAGGGAAACAGGTCTGCAGATGTCTATCTTTCTCTCCCCCTCTCTGTCTTCCTGCCCTCCTTTGATTTCTCTCTGCCCTATCCAACATCATCAACAACAATAATAACAACAACGATAAACAACAATGGCAACAAAAAGGGAAAAAATAGCGTATAGGAACAATGTATTGTAGTGCATGCACCAAGTCCCAGCAATAACCCTGGAGGCAAAAAAAAAAAGGTATCTATAAGAGACTTGAGGAGTGTGTGTGTGTGTGTGTGTGTGTGTGTGTGTGTGTGTGTGTGTGTGTGTGTGACTAGAGAGCACACGTCACCATGTGTGAGGACCCAGGTTCAAGCTACTGGTCTCCACTCACCGGGAAGAAAGTGAAGAAGCTATCTATCTCCTCCTCTCCTTTCAATTTTTCTCTATCTTATCTAATAAAAAAAGATAAAATAAGGAAAAGATGTCCACCACCAGAAGCAATGAATTTGTTGTGCCGGCATTGAGCCTCGGTGATAACCCTGGTAGCAATTTAAAAAAAAAAAAAAAAAAAAAAGCCATGCACACTTTGATCTTATCTTTAAATTGTAAATATCCTTTAACTTAGCTATTTCACATTCAGGGATTATCCTAAGAAATAATCAGAGGTGTTCAAGTACAGACATAGTCCCTTTAGTAATAAGGAAAAATTGGATTAAATATGCACCATTAAGCTTTTAGTATCTCTGTAATATAAAGTTCCATGCCCCCAGTGTATTTAATATTATATAGGTGTAGATTTATGTTTTTTATTCACAGGAGAGATATAGTAATTTAAGCCTAAAATGTTGAGATACATAGCCCTTATAAAACCAGGTCACCTCATACCTGGCTGAACATAGCAGGTTACAAAGTAACAGCAATATAGTGCTACCACTGGCCCACTTTTAAGTGTTCATATAGAAGATAAATTTTTGAACAAGACAGAAAAGATGGTTATCAAGGCTCATTGTAAAAATCAAACATATGGGTTATTTTTAATAGTGTGCTTTATATTCCATATTTTATCTATATGAACATAGTTTATTATATATTATTAAAATGGTGACATCACTAATGCCAAAATAAATCCTCGGATAGTAAATTTTACTAAATAATCCTTTAAAATACAATTACTCGGGAGCTGTACAGTAGCACAGCGGGTTAAGTGCCTGTGGCGCAAAGTGCAAGGACCGGAGTAAGGATCCCGGTTCCCACCTGCAGGGGAGTTGCTTCACAGGCGGTGAAGCAGTTCTGTAGGTGTCTATCTTTCTCTCCCCCTCTCTGTCTTCCCCTTTATATTTCTCTCTGTCCTATCCAACAACAATAATAACTACAACAATAAAAAAATACAATTACTCTTTGCAATTATGACTTCATTTGGACTTTCTAGTAGCATTTATATATGATGTCAAATATTTCATGTTATTTCATTTAATTTTTATATGACTTTCTTGAATACACACTTTTTATATAAATGAAACACAAAGATACCAATTAACCATTTTCATTTACAAACAATAATTAATATCATACCTTACATTATAATATCACCACACAAAATGAATAATTATAATTTAGCAATATGTTCTCAATATTTTATTCTTAGAATGTTTTGTGTAAGAATTTTAAGAATAAAGAAAAATAGAGTACATGATAATATCATCACACCTTTTATTTTTCTCCTTTTTCCATTCCAGACGTAGTATATTTAACAATAATGTTGAGGTTATATTGAGTTTATTTGTTTTGGCAATATTCACCCTTTTAAGTAAACTTATTAGAAATTTAATACCTATTTTTATGAATATTCTTCATAACCTTATGGTTATTCCTCTCATGCCCTTCACTCATGAAAGGGTAACAAGATATAATCTTAAATATATTTATTTAATAATTTAGCATTTTATTATTTTAGTGTGTGTGTGTGTGTGTGTGTGTGTGTGTGAAAGAGAGAGAGGGAGAGACTTGTGAACATCAGTCTGCCACACCTGTGTCATACCACTGAGCCACGTATTCATACCCATTAGTGAAACTTTAAATCACAAATAATATGAATCTAAGTTAAGGAGAGTAGATTTACCAGGACCCAAGAAGGAGAAGAATTTAGATAATGGAATGATAAAGTCCAGTAACCATAGGAATCGGAACAGCAATGTGGCATACATAATTATTGAAACAGGTAATTTCAAATGTTCCATTCAAGGGAGAGACCTAGTAACTTCAGCTCAAACTATATAGTAAGCTGAGATACAGACCTTTCTCATATTTGGCTCTGGCCTTCCTTTTTCTCTGGGTTTTCTCTTCTCTTTTGAAATTCTCTCATTTTGCATTCTGCTATGGACCCGTATAGATGCACTAACTCTTCCCTTAACATGTTTCATGTGTGGCATCTCTTTCCTTGGTTTTCGCAAATAGGGTATAACATTTGATAAAGTCTCTAGCGTATTCATAGGGAAACAACATGTAGATAGATACAGTAATTATAAAGTAGGAAATTAGTGGAAGATGTTTACTGATATTTTTTTTCCTGCTGGAAGAGTGTTGCATCAGATGGAAATGTTATTATTGAAAAGAAGGATTAGGGAAAATTCCAGAGTAGAATGAAGGGACCTTCCTGGCATGAGTGTGCCTAGGACCAAGAAGCTCATACAAACTGGAATATTAACTAGGGGGGAATAAGATTACGGCAAGCAAGGATATGTGTTCTTTAATAGAGTAGAGGTAACTTGTACTCTCCAAGCTTGTTCATAAAAAATGAGTATGCCTATATACTCCTTATCATAATTCCCATTATATTAGAAATTAAGATTGATCTCTTCCTTAAAAGTTGCTCTACAGAAGATTCACTTTGACTCTCACTGCAAGGCATTGGAAAATGTGGCAAGAGTAAAATGGCAAAAAAAAAAAAAAAAAAAGTGAAAAATGGCAGCCAAGGGCAGATGAAATAACTCACTTGGATAATGTGTTGTTTTGCCTTGTATGCAACCTAGGCTGAAGCCCAATCTCCTACCACATTGAAGGAAGCCTTAGTGCTGGGGTCTCTTTCTCTCTCTCCCTGCCTTTTATGTCTCTCTCTTAAAAAAAAAGAAAAGAAGAAAAAGACTTTGAAGAGAAGGACTGTATTCCTATCATATGATATACTGAAACTTAGTTCACTGTAAATCATATGGAGACCAAAATAGTTTATTAAGATTGGACCGCCTTTTAAGAATCCTTTCTCCCTATCCCTTAAAAGCAGTGTCATAATGGAGGCTTAGAGTATAATCAGGAAGAAGTCAAACCCAAAATGGATCTCTTGTGTAGGAACTGTGTAACTAAATGGCATAAGATCTTGCCCAACCAACGGGTCCCCCTGTGCCTTGTGCAGTAGGACTCAAAAGCCAATATGCACTGGATCCTGTACAGTTCACTGTTAGAACTGCAGATAACACCAACCAAGCCACAACAGACAGTGTTAACTCTTGATTATGATACACATAGAGTGGGGAAAATCCAGGGTTGAGCATTAACTTGAGAGCTGGGCAAGAGGTCAGATTTTACTTCCAAGTCATCTAGCTGGAACTACAAGGGAAATAAGAAAGAGAAGAGGAACAGAGCTTAAAATTAAATATGAGACTCAAGTTCTGAACTGATATTTTACTCAATTCTAACATTCAATAAGAATCTCTGTATATTTATTGGTATAATATACTAAAAAAATTAAAACTAATTCCATATTTTCACCTGAACAAGTGCCAGATGACTCAAGCCAGTGTATTAAACTAAGAACTGATCATTTATAAAATGGGATAGAGTCTAAAGAAAGATTGAGAATTAAATGATCACTCTCTAAAGAAAGCTCAGATAAATTCCAAATAGTAATTAGAGAATTTCAACCAAGTTCATATCCTGAGAAGTGTTGGCACAGATGATTAGAAGATCATTAGAAGAGGTCTGTTAACTTGGTGCCTAGAATTCTCCGAGATAAGTTGTATATAAAATAGCATGATTATGGCAGCCTTAGTGTTATTAGGAAACTATCGTAGCAAGCTGCTTCTCAGTGTCAGGTATTCAAGTAAAGTTGTATTTGTTTGAGGAATTGGAGGTGTCATAATCAGAATAGAATAAGCTGAGTTAAAAAGAGAAGACATAGCTGTTTGAGAGATATCAGCTTTCAAGTTTACATCTTAATTTGTTTAACTTCTACCTATCAGCAACTCTATTATGTGCATTTAACCTGGTACGCCACCACCCAGCCCCCTGGCAACTCTGTAAAGAAAGGTAGTATCTTCCTCTTTTGAAGACCTTTTTCAAACATAAAACAATATGTGCCACATATTTTATTTTTTGTAGATAATTTTTTAAATATTAATTTATTATTAAATAGAGACAGAGAAATTGATAGGGGAGGGGAAGATAAAGAAGGAAAGAGACAAAGAGACACCTGTAGCCCTGCTTGGCCATTTGTGAAGCTTTTGCCCTGCAGGTGGAGACCAAGGGCTTGAACCCTGGTCCTTCCATGGTGTAATGCGTGTGCTTAACCAGGTGTTGCACCACCACCTGGCCTGCTCATACTTTCTTTGAGGATGAGGAAACTGAGGGTAAGGGAAGCTGATAACTAGCAAAGATCACATGGTCAGAAAGTAATAGAACCTGGAATAGAATCTCAGTCTTTCTGATGACAGAGCTACTTTTGCCCACTTAGTCATTATGGAGAAAAAAATGAAAACAAGAAATAATTGTTACTTGTATTCTGTTATGTGTGAATATAAATGCCATCCAGATACTAGAACCACATTGTACTTACAGTGGAAAAGTTCATAGGACTGTATAGGTCTATGATAGTCATTATCTCAGAGCCTTAGAGAAATCTAAAGTTTCTACCACTGGAAGTGCTCCTTTGGGTTGAAATTTGGCAGTTTGCACCCAAATGGCTTTATAGGAGGAAATATGCCTGTGAGGTTGGAATCAGCTATTAAGTCACAGATTACCACTCATGAAAGGGAAGAGAAAAATATCTATTATTTAAAACAGGTTTAGCCTTTTTTTGTTTTGTGAAGGGTGAAGGATTAGATATTTTAGGCTGTACAAGTCTTTGTCATAATTGTCATAATTCTTCAGTCTTGCCATTATAATATGAAAGTTGCCACAATAGTTTATAAACAAATATATGTTCCAATAAAACTTTATTTAAACAAATTGAAAGCTAGATTTGGGCCATAGATTGTACTGTTTCAACTCCTAGCCTATGAAATTTATGATGTTTACCACAGTGAAGTCACATAATTAAATTGAAAACAAGCAAAAATGCATTTATTGACTAGACTGACACATTTTATCTTAAAGATAGTGTCACAAGGGCCATATCAGAGTATTCTATACCCTGAACAAAGTGGTAGTCATAGGTGATTGAAGAAAACACATGAAAAGGTACACACAAAGGACTCTCACTAAAAAGATGAATTTTGGTGGAACTCAGTGTGTGTGTGTGTGTGTGTGTGTGTGTGTGTGTGTGTGTGTGTGTTTTGGGGGGGTTATGCCAGAGTAAGCAAATGAAGTAGCATGGGAAAATCAGATGACCATGTGTTATTTCATCTCTCTTCCTGTCTGCACAGTTGTAATTTGGGCTCTGGTTGATGTGGGAAGGAAAATAAACTCATGTTTAACTACTTATTGTCGAGATGCATTATTATTATTATTATTTTGCTTAGAGAGTGAGTCTTAGTTCTAGACATGTATGAATTACTGCTATGGACAGAACAACTGAAGGATTTGCAAGTACTAAACAAGGGATATGGCACTTCTAATTGGCCAAAAATGGTTTGGAAGTAGAGTGGAGGAGTAGGTGATATATTGTAATAGTCGTATCAAACTGTACTACACTTAAAATAGTAGGGAAAATATTTCCTT
The DNA here is from genome assembly GCF_950295315.1 of Erinaceus europaeus. Taxonomy (NCBI): domain Eukaryota; kingdom Metazoa; phylum Chordata; class Mammalia; order Eulipotyphla; family Erinaceidae; genus Erinaceus; species Erinaceus europaeus. The sequence goes on from NC_080171.1 coordinate 52,706,236, forward strand.
AAAGCTAATAGGAAAAATCAGTTACAAAACTCAGAACCATGAATCTAAGTTGTCATCCAGCTGCACGGGCTTAGGGAGAGAGTTCCTGTGCTGAGGTTTTCATTATGGAACACAGAGGCCTTATTGGGGATAAATGAACCAATGTGAGTGAAATACCTGTAATTGCCAATCCGAACTTTCACGCCAAATATCATTTAAATCCTAGGTTGATGTGAAGTGGTTTTTCTTAGAGTTCAAAAATAATTCATTTTATTAGTAGCGTGGGATACTTAGCAGGAGTACGTTTATAAACTTGGATTCACTGGGTTTCCTTGATTATTGAAAACAGAAGGGTAAGGAAGTTCTTCCTGAAATTGTCTATCCTAAATCTACTCATTGTGGTCTTTTGTTTGGTATGCTGAAACAATGGTGTCAAAACAATACAGTAATGAGGGTCAGGATCCTGCCAGATTTTGGAAGCCAAGCTGAGAGCTAGTGGGACTGTGTCTGCCCAAGCTGAGTACCTTTGTCCATTTCATTTGACCAGATGTGTTGCCTTTTTTCATATTTACACAAAGGAGACACAGTCTAGTGGTGACTTTGCTTTGTGGTGACTTGGGAAGAGAGAGTGTTGTTGGAAAGTTTGAAGCTTTTATAATGAAACCTCCCAGAAATAGGGGCTGAATAGGGAGATCTGAACTTAGATCTACACCCTTGCTTCTCTTAGGTCTCAAATGCAGAACTTTGCAGAATGTAGTTGAATGATAAGTCAGACTCAATTGAAAGTCAGTGACCAGAGAAAGTTTTTTAAGCACATGAGACTGAGACACCTCCTGGGTTACAAGAGCTGACATACCATGCTGCTTTTTTCTTTCTTTCTTTCTTTCTTTCTTTCTTTCTTTCTTTCTTTCTTTCTTTCTTTCTCTCTTTTTTTTTTTGCTTACATTAGTCAGACTTCTTTGTCCTTTTCTTCCTTTCCTTTGTCTTCTCTCTTCTTCTGTCCCCTCTACTCCCCCTCCTTCTTATCAGTATCAAGACTAACTTAGGTCATAGCAGTTGGCAAAGTCTCCAAGTCACAGTCCTTGTTTTTCTCACACCATTTATGTGCCAAGCTCCTATTGCAAAGGAACTAGACTTTATTAAATTTCTTTTTAAAGAATCAAGGTAAGAATGGGCCACATCAATTTTTGTGTAATTCCAAAGGATAAGCACATTAAGTGTGACAATGAGGTAGCATGACAATAAGTCTTTAGCTTTATGAAAAGATCTAACTAGGGGTCAGGTGGTGGAGCACCTGGTTGACCGCATGTGCTACAATGTACAAGGACCTAGATTCAAGCCCCCAGTCCCTACTTGCAGGGGGAAAGCCTCACGAGTGGTGAAGCAGTGCTGGTGTCTATCTCTTTCCCTTTCTGTCACCCCTTTCCCTCTCAATTTTTGGCTGTCTCTATTCAATAAATAAAGTCACTAAAAAAATTTTTAAAAAAATGAAAGGTCTCATTATTAGGAGCACCAATTTACCAGAGGATGGAAAACGCAAAATGAATAAAATCCAAGTAAAACTCAAGAATGAAGACTCTGAAATATAACTGTTATTCCTGTCATTTTTTGTGCCTTCACCCCCTTTAAATGTTACATGGATTTCATTTTCCCTAGGAATAAAAGTGTATGATATTTTAGAATCAAATTTAAGAAGTTCATGCATATCATCCAAGAAAATCTTTGAATTTTAGGTTGAAAATTCTTGATGAAGATGAATCAACATTTGCACATAATTTATTAATCAATATCAAGATAGTAATTATAGTTCTATTAATGTAATAGCGAAAAAAAAAAAAGGAAAAAAGGTACCACAGCGCAGCAAGATCTGTCACTTATCACCTTCATTAAATGCTTAAATTTAGCTTCATGAATAGTGGGCCAACCTAGGATTATGTGTCTCCTGAAATAATGCACTAAAATGCTAAGTGCATATTTGGGAAAGTATCCTGTCCAAAAATATTTATCTTTCACTGGAACAAGCCTTTAAGACCTAATTTTCAGTTCACAAATAATTAAAAAAATAAGTGATATCTATAGCCCAGGGGTGGTACAGTAAGTAAAGTACTAAACTTGCTTACGTAAGTTTCCGAGTTTGGTATCACATATGCCAAAATGCTGTGCTGGTTTTCCTTCTCTCCCATAAGTAGGTATGTCCATGAAAAAAAAAAAAATCTTTGAGCAAAACAAAACAACAATAAAGGTATTTATTTTAAGGAAATAATTAGGAAAAAAAAAGTAAAATATTCTATAGGACAACCAGTTTAGTCTCTTGAGAAAACCAGGGTCCTTGAAAGCTGAACAAATGAAAAAGCTATGAGAGGGTGGTCCGGGAGGTGGTGCAGTGGATAAGGCATTAGACTCTCAAGCATGAGGTCTTGAGTTCAATCCCCGGCAACACATGTACCAGAGTGATGTAAGGTTCTCTCTCTCCTATCATTTCTCATGAATAAATAAATAAAATATTAAAAAAAAAAAAAGCTATGAGAGGGGTCGTGGGGTGGCACACAGCGTTAAGTGCACATAGTGCTAAGTGAAAGGACCCGAGGATCCGAGTGCAATCTCCTGGCTCCCCACCAGCAGGAGGGTCGCTTCAAAAGTGGCAAAGCAGGTCTGCAGGTGTCTTACAGTCTCTCTTTCTCTCAGTCTCTCTCTCCTTTCTCAATTTCTCTCTTTTCTATCAAAACAAAAAATTTAAAAAGTGACCACAGGAGCAGTAGATTTGTAGTGCATGTACCGAGCCTCAGTGATAACCCCGCAGGTAGAAAGAAAATACTATGAGAACAGTTCTGGATTAAAAGAAACAATGAGAACATATGCCAAATACAAAATATGAACCTTGATTGGATTTTGGTTCTAATTAAAATAACAAGTTAGAAAAAAATGCTGGACCTGGGAGATCATATAATGGTTGTGTAAAAAGACTTCTATGTCTGAGCCTCCAAAGATTCAGGCTTAATACCAGGCATCACAATAGACCCGAGTTGAGCAGCGCTCTAGTAAAATAACAACAACAATAGACTACTTTTAAAAGGAAGTAAATGCTTTGAAAAATACTAAAAATTTGACTATAAGAAAAATGTAGTGTAAGCTAGGTATTAGGAGATTAATGCTATTTCACTTATCATGATAATGGTATTTAATATGTATTTACAAGTGGTGAAACTTAATGTTATGCCTCATCATTCATTCTTTCTTTTTTTTTATTGGGTAAAGAGAGAGAAATTAAGAAAAGATGGGGATATAGATATGGAAACAGACATCTGCAGCCCTCGTGAAACTTTCCCTCTGCAGGTGGAGACCAGGGAGTTGAACCCGGGTGCTTGAGCACTGTAATGTGTATACTTAACCACGTGTGCCACCACCTGGTCCTCAACCTTATCATTTTTTCAACTTTCTATGTTTGCATTCTTCAAAATAAAAACAGAAGACCTCGGGATTCGGGCTGTAGTGCAGCGGGCTAAGCGCAGGTGGCGCAAAGCACAAGGACCAGCATAAGGATCCCGGTTCGAACCCCGGCTCCCCACCTGCAGGGGCGTCGCTTCACAGGCGGTGAAGCAGGTCTGCAGGTGTCTATCTTTCTCTCCTCCTCTCTGTCTTCTCCTCCCTCTCTCCATTTCTCTCTGTTCTATCCAACAACGACAACAACAATAATAACTACAACAATAAAACAACAAGGGCAACAAAAGGGAATAAATAAATAAAATAAATATAAAAAAAAGAAAAAAAAAGGAAGACCTCAAGCAGTTACCGTAGAATGCTACTAGAAATAAAAGAAATAAGCTTCTTTGGGTTTTCTGTATGCCTAATAGTGTCAGCCAACAAACATTAAATGGGAGAATGTAAAGAAAAATAGAGTTTTTGCAACTCTGAAATAACTGTATGAGCAGTAAAGATTACTTCCTTGAATTAATATTTTGCTTTGAAAATAGATAGATAATACAAAAAAAAAGTAATTATGTGCTAACTTTAACATTTTAAAAAGTGATAATACAGGGATTTACAGGCCTTTGTCATTTATTTTATCAATTAAAATCTTTTTTTTTCTGAAAAAGATTATTCTGAATAGTTCACAGAATTAAGACCAAACACTTTATAGCATAATATTCTTGACCAAGAAGTCACAGTGAAGTGCTCTTTATTTCACTTATTCATTCTAGGGATTACATGTAATTAAGGGTCTGCGCCTTTAGCACTAGAAATGTGTCATTCCCTTAAGGGAATTCTTTATCTCTGAGGCTTAAATAAGGCTTTCTGGCAAATGCTAACTTTGAATGTTTTTAAGAGCAAACAAACCAGTACTGCCACTGGCCAATACCTTCGCCACCACCACCAGACTTCTCTGATATAATAAAAAAGAGATACATAAAAAGTAAGGAAATGTTATCACCTGAGATCACATTCCAACTGGAATTTATTGAAAACAGAATTGAATTTACAGAGTCACAATTTGCCGGCATCACCAAGTCTAGTTAAGTCAATCCATATTATCTCCTGTCCTGTCCAGTGCAGTACAATATAAAGCTGCAGATTACTGGGGATTGCCAAGGACTAACTGCATGGTATTAAATTGTGTAGATAATAGCTTTTGGCGTTTTTGTTAGAAGGGGCTGGTTTCAATATGTGGTAAGGCAACATCGTTTACTCTCAGTGGTTAGTTCATCATCAGATTTTCTCTTTATTTTTTTTCTTTACTTTACTTTTTTTTTTTAAGTCCTGAAAATAGCTTACCAAAGATTTGTCATTTCCTGCCTGGAGAAAGTTCTGGAGTATTTGTTTTTTTATAAATATCAGATGTGTAATCTCAGACATGAACTTATTATAACTAGCCCCCAGGCATTATGCGCTGCAAGTTGCCACACAAAAATGAAAGGGGTCAAATTCAAAAGGGATGCGTGTCAAAAGCCTCTGGAAAAGGGCATGAGCTCAATAAGCACCCTTCAGATGAACCTGTGATCGCTGTGCAACCTGCCATCTGTCTTTCGCTGTTGGGTAGAGTCCCAAATACCTTTTATAGCCCCCCAGTAGTGAATTGGGTCCCCAGGGCTCAATTGGGAGAAAAATATATTAAGTTGGCTCCTCTTAACTGAAGGGAAAGGGAGAGAAGTGTTTAAATGACTTACTATCTCTTGGGCTCTATTTGCTCTGTTAAAAAATATTGTACCTAGTATTTCATAAACCGGAACTCTTTGAACCTCAGTAAAAGTCTTTTGGGGGTCATTTGGTATCCTTTTGGAGCAGAAGACTTGATGCTATTGTTTTATTGGCAGCATTTATCATTTGTCCCACTTCCTATCTTACTTTTTTATTTAATGTGGGATGATAAAGTAGTATCATAAAAGAGAGCTTGAAGGTTTGAATTAGCTTCCATTCAGCTAACCCATTGTTTTACAATTGGAATCTGTTACATCAGGCGTAAGTTCTTTGTGCTCAGATATACTCCTACGTGAGTGAAAACGGAATGGAGCACTTCACAAGCAGGATGAGTGCAGAAACTAGAACAGAAGGTAATCTACTAGGAGACTAGGCGAGTGCTTCAAGAACAGCAGTTGTTTACAAGTAGGAAAAGAGTCAAAATTCCCAAGGTACTAAAGGCCAATTCAGTGTAAAAATAAAGTATGATTTGAGGGGTCAGGCAGTGGTGGATGTGGTGAAGTACACACATTACAGTACAAGGACCTGGGTTCAAACCCCCCAGTTCCCACCTGCATGGGAGAAATTTCACAAGCAGCAAAGTAGTGCTATAGGTGTCTTACTTTCTGTCTCCCCTTTCACTCTCAATTTCTTTCTGTCTCTTTTCAAAATAAAATAAAATGTAATAAAGAAGAAATGAAAAGAAAAGACGAGGAAAGAAAAAGAAAAGAAAAATAAAGTGTGCCTTGTGAGTCATCAGGAGACACTTTCCTACTTTTACAATGAAAGGGAGATACTGGATAATAAAATCAGATGATGAGTATTATTTTTTTAAAAAAATGTACTGAGGAGGAGCAAGGTAGCTTGACTGGGACGGTAACTAACTGTTTTGCAAACTGTGAGACACAGATCTGATCCCAGCCACACCGTGGGGAAGTTTTATGCTATCATGTCTTTCCCTGTCTCCCTCTATTTCTGTTTTTATCTCTTTCTGCCTGAAAAAGTTCAAATTATATTAAAATCAGCGAGCAGTTTATATTTTTTAATTTTTTATTATTTACTTTCCCTTTTGTTGCCCTAGTTTTTTTGTTGTTGTAGTTATTATTATTGTTGATGTCATCATTGTTGGATAGGACAGAGAGAAATGGAGAGAGGAGGGAAAGAAAGAAAGGGGGAGAGAAAGACAGACACCTGCAGACCTGCTTCACCGCTTGTGAAGCAACTCCCCTGAAGGTGGGGAGCCAGGGGCTTGAACTGGGATCCTTACACCAGTCCTTGTGCTTCACGCCAAGTGTGCTAAACCTACTGCTCTACCGCCCGACTCCCAGCGAGCAATTTATTAACCTAACTCTGCTTGGAATGAAAATGTTAAGAGGCCTGGTCTTCAGATACTTTAGTTGAAAAGTCTCAATCTGAACATAGGGGAAAAGAGAAAAAAAAAAAACCAGTTCCACATTCATGCATAAGCTAGAAAACCCATATGACCAAGGGCTAATTGGTATAGAAAGACTCAAATTTTACATCTCTGTCATGCTAAAGGAATTGGAAGTATTTGATTTATACCAGTGGCAAAGCTTCACAACAGAAAGGACTTCATGGGTTCGATGAAGGTACATAAAAAAATGGTTTCTTAAACAAGAATCAGAATCTCATTAAGGCAGAACTATAATTTGAAAATGATCTACAGGCAATCTGATAGTCTCACACTAACAGGGTGTGCTCCCTTTTCCTTTGCTTGAATGCTATTCTCCTTACATGGGGACTTGCTAAAATAGTTGGTGTACAATAGCAGTCAAAATGGGACAGGTCAGGCCCAGCGGTAGCGCAGCAGGTTAAGTGCACATGGCTTAAAGCACAAGGACCCACGTAAAGTACAAGGACCGGCATAAGGATCCCTGTTCGAGCCCCCAGCTCCCCACCTACAGGAGAGTCGCTTCACAAGTGAAGCAGGTCTGCAGGTGTCTGTCTTTCTCTCCCCCTCTCTGTCTTCCCCTCCTCTCTTGATTTCTCTCTGTCCTATCCAGCAACAACGACAGTAGTAGCAACAATATAATAACAACAATAACAATAAACAACAAGGGCAACAAATGGGGAAAAAATAGCCTACAGGAGCAATGGATTTGAAGTGCAGGAACCGAGCTTCACTGATAACCCTGGAGGCAAAAAAAAAGTCATATAATATCTGGCATTTTGACAAGTTTTAATGAAGTGAGACTTACATTGAGTTTTTAAAGATGGTACTGCCTTTACTCCTCTGGAAATTATTATAATCTTCCATACTTATCCTTTGAAATATGCTGGAAGGTCTCTGTGATCAAGTGTCTGGAGTTTAAGGGACTTGCCAATACTACAGAATTAGACATTTATTTTCAGTTATGTGGAATATTAATCAGCTAAAATATAGTTTTTTCATCAAATAATGTATGTATACCATTTAAAAAGATAAAAATTGTTCTAAGGCCTACAGTCAAAACTAGCAGTCATCCTTCCTCTTCCACTCCTCTCAAATATAGCAACCAATTTTTTTCCTAGTCATTTTTTAATGTTTGTTCTATATTTTCTAAATGGTGTATATATTTATATGTATTTTGCAATCTATGACACATTAAAATCTGTTGGTTTCTGTTCAGATTAGGTGAGAGTGTTATCTACTCTATAATTCCTTCCCCTTATTCTTATAATCAATAGCATCTAATCAACTATAAGACACACTTTTATACATCTGAAAAACTCTGAAATTGATAAGTACTTCACATGTAATATGAGCTAGATATACTTTTCTGGTTAAAAACAATAGTACATTTTATAATCCAATGAACTCTTTCTGATTGTATCCATGTTAGTAATTCACTATTATAAGTAAAAAAAATAAAAATAAAAAAATTTGGATTTACTGTCACAGAGTGGCTTAGTGGACAGAGTGCCCATTTCCGAGTATTTGATTCTTGACCCCTAGAGTGGTATTCAAATTATGCTTTCTTTCTCATGAATAAATATATACATATTCTAAAATGCCTATTTTAGAATATTTACCAAGGACCTAAGTAGTGACTTGATTTTATTTTCTAACTTACCTTCTTTGCTGAACTATCCAATTTTTAATGCTTGATTTCTAAGGTACAGTTAATTCACTCCAGTCACCTATAAAATGCTTCTAAGTATAATTTCTTGTGTGCCCCCCAAACTTTCAGGTAACCTCTGGGTTCAATATTTTGGTAAGCTTTCTGCAGACACACTCTGTCCACTTTGGCTCCAGTTTGTACTGGGTTCTTCAGTTTTCAGTCTCAGGTGTGAACATATTTCTCCACACTTTCATTTCATAAAGGGGCAGGACTTCTCTAATCTTCTAGTGTCTGCCAGAAAGTGATAGAGTGCTTCTTTCCTGAGTATCTCCATCCACCACCCACCCAGCCTCAGGAGTCTAGAATGCTCCCATAGTGACCTGAGAAAACTGACTGATCCTCTTTCTGAACTTCGTAACAGTGGTACTGCTTTCCACATAATTTTAACCCAAGGGCTTTGGCAGACTTGTTCGACTACCATTACAGTCAACAGAAGGACCATGAGCAGGTTTTCCTGCTTAAGCATGTCTTCATGCTCATGAAAACCTCCAGCTGAGGGCAAGAGATCTCTAGAGGAAAGGAGAACCACAAGAGTCTGGAGTAGAAGGAAGCTCAGGAAAGCACTCAGTGGTGATGGTGCAAAAATGCTGACGCTGCTGAAATCAAAGAGAATAAAGACTGATCCTGTCAATGAAAAGCATGACATTTTTATAACCATTAATAGTTTTAGCAGCAGTCTTTCACTTTTTAATAATCATGGAGTCCATTTGCAATTTTGACCCAGGCTTGGAATATTCTGCTTTCCTTGGCCACCCCCCTGCTGAGCTGCCTTCCTTTCATCCAATACCCCTTCAGTTCTTCCTTCTACCAGGCCTTTTTGGTAGATCAGTGGGGAGGTGACAGCTCCCTTCCAGCAGCTCTCTACCCATTTAGACAGTTGTGTTGTGCTATGCCAATAAAATGCATTTAACCTTGGCCTGTGGGGGATGTAAACCTTTCAAGGTCTATTTATGTATCTAGCTAATATTTTTATTTTCCTGTCTAGATGTCCTCTACATGTCTGTCACAGCTGTAAAACAGAAGGGTTTTTTTTAGTTTTATTTTATCATTATTATTTTGCTATTGAGCATTTTATTCAAACTCATTTTCATATGGAACCCAATTTGTTTGTAAAGCAACATGAACCTAGGATTCTTTGAAGTGCTGAGAAGAAAGGGGGTCTGGAGCTTGGCCCACTTTTCCCACTCTCACCTCTACCTCCACCAGGTCTAAACAGGCCTTTGAAAAAGCTGCTTTAAAAAAAAAAAAAAGGAAAGCCTTGTAAGCTCCTAAACAGTGGAAGTGTCTATTTTCTTTCCTTTGTACTGTGTCCATGGTTGATTGTCTTGTGATACTAAAATAGCAAAACCTCAACTGAAATTTGAAATCAGTAAACTTTCCCAAAGGTACAAGTCTCCAGTGAATCTTGTACTATTACTAAAGCAAAGGATTTTTTTTTAATCAAAAACTCCACAATTACAAGGAGAGGAGAGGGAGGAGGGGAGGAAGAAGAAGAAGAATGGGAAGAAACTTATTGTGTGCCTATATTGAAGGAAAAAAAATAAAATAAAACTGCTTCCAGATATACTTGGTGGTGTTGACACTGACAAGCCTAGCAACAAAGGTCTACTTTGGGGGGAGGGGGATTCTCTAGTATGCTGGTTATGAATCCTTTTATTTTTATGATGAATCCTGGAGTTCTAATTTCTGTTATATTTATATTATATTTTATTGATATTATATAACTGATTTTTACATTTTTTTCAAACTTACTTTCTCATGAGTTTAAATTAGTGAAGTTTTGTCATAGATTACTTTTATAGGATTCAGAATTTTTTTCTGTTCTATACCTAATGATATAAACTTTAAAATCCAATTTGCAGATTCATTTTTATGGGGGGGACGGCTAATGGCTTATAGTCAGCAGTAAAACAGTAGTTGGTACATGTGTAAAATTTCTCAATTTTCTGCAAAATACTTTAAGCCCCAGCCTTCATCTACCATCATGCACCAGGACCTGAAAGCTCCTGGCCCCCCTAAAGTCCTTTACTTTGATGCAATACACTAAACACAGTCCAAGTTCTGCTTTGCATTTCTTCTTTATTTCTCAATTTCTTTTTTTTTAAGTTTTATTTTTTAATCCTTTATTATTGGATAGAAAAAGACAAATATTGAGAGGGGATGGGGAGATAGAGAAGGATCCAGACAGATCAAGACACCTACGGCCTTGCTTCACATTTCGTGAAGTTTTCCCCACCCCTGTAGGTGGGAACCAGGGGCTTGAACCCATGTCCTTGCACACTGTACTATGTGTGCTTAGCCAGGTGTGTCACCACCTAGCCCCCTATTTCTCAGTTTCTATCTATGAGTGAGATTATCCCATATACATCTTTCTCTTTCTGGCTTATCTCACAACATAATATCTTCAACTCAGAAGCATTTTCTTCTTTTTTTGCAGTCTTTCATAACTAATGGAATCAATTACTATGTCAGTATATTTACCAACCTAGAGCACAATATAAATGAAATCACAATATATGTGAAATCTACTATCCAGCTATCATAGTACCTGGAAATAGGAGGTGTTTCAAAGGACTTAGTTCTTGGTCTTTAGCTCACTCCTCATTCAACCCAACTCCCTCATATTCATTCAGTAAATCTGTATGCTCAGTGTTTCTCTAGATTTGCTGAATGCAATGACCAGTTAGTCACTAATTAACCTGAGACCAGAGCCCATAGACTTGTTGTAATGGGATCTCATGTTGGAGTTATTCATTGAAGGTACATTAACAAAGAGTAACCAATTCCTGCCTTCTGGACCCAGAGTCTTGTTGAAGAAGTAACAATGTGAACGTTTCCAATATAGCACTACTTTACTATATAACACAGCTGCAATAAAGTACTTCTGCCTATAGTTTGCCAGCTAGACCTGTGTCTAGAACAGAGTGTGGGGAGGACAAGGAGGATTGATTATTTATTGAATTCCTTTTACATGCTGTTCTGGGCACTAAGGAAGGATAAAGCAGTAATTAAAGCCAAGTCCCAGTGCCTGTGTGTGTCACACCTAAGAGAATGTGAGATTGCATAGTGTTCAAGTAGTGGCTAGCAATCTCATGCAAATGAGGTAGAGTGGTGATGAGTCTAGTAATACACCTTAACTCCCCTCTCAAGAGTCTTGAAGGACAAACTTAAGAATTTAAACTTGACCCTGTCAGGTAGTTCCAGGAGTTGTTGACCATTTTAGCTCCTGGAGGGCAGGACTGATGATGACTTTCTGTGGACAAAATTAAAACCACATGTTAGAGAGCCCAACAGGGTTCATCTAGGGTTTTTCTTGAGCAAAAATCCATGATCTAATTTTATGTCTTCTGTTGTGTGAGTGTTAAATGCCGCAGTACTGCATATGTGAGAACTTGAGAAGAAAAAATAAAATGAGAATAGGAGCCACAGGAAATGACTACAAAGTGGTTGCCCTGTGCACTGGTCTTGAACTTGAATCTGATTCCTGATGCTCACCAGTGGCTTGCAGTGTGCATGTGGTTCACCTGAGTAGGCAGTTGGATAATAGCAGTGCTATGCCAAGACATTCCCACTGGGTACTTTAAACATTCTTGGAGCAACACAAAGCTTCTGTGCAAGGTCTGAAAATGTGTAATTTGGGAATCCATTCTTCACCTTTAGTTTGAAAACATGAATCAAATCTGTTGACTCTTGTCTGCACCACCACCTCCCCCTATTGCAACTTATTCCGCTGTCTTAAAATTCCTTAAAAGTGTTCCATATACAGGTTTGTGCAAGGATGATTGATTTTTTTATGGCAGTCACTTTAATAGCTTAGACTCTAGTGGCAAGAGTGTTTTTAATGATATTTATATGAACTGTGTGTTGTTTCTGGGCACCATCCACTGAAGCATGCACTTCTGTTCTTCAAAGTAGCAATAGAAGTACTGATTCATTCTCATTGCCTTTGACTAAACACCTGGATTAAAGAATAGCCTGTAGACACCAAGCCCCATAAAGGAGGCTGTTTTATGCAGATTGAACCTCACAGTTTTGACCTGACAAAGAACTCCAGCCAGTGGCTCTCAAATTTGCTGGTGCCCATCAGAATCAGATGGAACTTTTAGTAACAGATTGCAGGGCTACATTCCCAGAACTTCTGATTGAGTCTACAGTGGAGTCTAAGAATTTGCATCTTTACTAACTTCTTGGGCAGTGCTCATGTGCTTGATTTCCTAGACAGCCCCCTGAATTAAAATCACTTGGAAAGATAAATAAATAATTTCTGGTTATCTTAACCAAGATTTTGATTCAGCTGATCAAATAAAGTGCAGACAGCTTATTGTCTAGATGACAGGTAGTTCTCACTGGTAGCAAGTATTTGGTTAAAATTAGTGAGGAGGCATTTAGCTCCCTTCTTTAGCAGACTGCTCCCCAATCTAATCTCTTCCTCAAGAAACAATTACTCAATTCTTTCCACCTCTAACCTCAAGCAGGTAACACAGTATTTATCCAGGAAAGACTCAACAAAATTCTGTGAATAGCATAGTTGCAGTCATTGGAGACTTACTCAGTTGCCCTATGGGAAGGTAAAGTTCTGAGGAAAGACACCAGGTCAGAATTTTCACTAAAGCACAATTCTTGGAGAAGAGGATCACATCATCCTTTGAGGGAATGAGTATAATTGCTTTGGGGTGTGTGTAGGGGGGTAGGGGGGATACTTTATTGTGATGCCTGCTATATAGCAGAACAGAGGGAAGACCTGACTACCATGTTTGCTGCACTGAACATTGGGCATGATAAACTCATTGAGCTCATTTCTATCCATATGAATGAATACTTCATGGGAGTAGTTGTGAGGTTAGAAGGAATCTGCAAAAAAGTCAGCTCAGAGTGGATTAAAGACTTGAATGTTAGACTGGAAATCATAACAACATAGAAGTAAAAATCAGCATAACATTCCATTATGTCAGTAGTTTCAGAAATGTCTTCGGAAACTCAAATCCAGAGACAAGAAAAATAAGAGCAAGCAAAAAAGCAACACAGTGGAATTACATCAAACTGAAAAGTGTCTGTATAGCAAGAGACCATCACTAAAACAAAAAGACATTCTACTGAATGGGAGAAGATATACACATGTAGTACTTCAGACAAAGGGTTAATAAATAAGATATGTAAACAATTAAAAGCTCGTTAAAAAAAAAGAAAAGATAAGAAAAGAAAAGAGAGAACCCTTAATGGGGTAGAGCTCTGGAGAGGTGAGACTTCCGAACACATTGGTAAGGTCCTCTGCCCAGGGAAATAAAGATGGTATCATAGTAGCATCTACATCTTGGTGCCTGAAAGGCAGTAAGAAATAAAGCAGGACAAACAGGAACCTAAAGGTAAGAGCAGAGCAGATGAAATTAGGAAGCTAAGAAATCTAGTTTAGGTATATTCCAAGGGGCTCATGACTTTAGGAATTTTTACCTGAGCCTGATAGCTAACATGCAAGTGGACTAAAAATCTTGACTGGAAAGATGGTGTCAGCATTTAGAATGGGGCAAGGAAGCTGGATTAGGACAGAGAGTAGCTCTCAAACATGAGGAAAGTATATAAATACTACTGACTACTTACCCCATCCATCTGAGCTAGGGCCCATATATATTCCTATTTAGTACAGGAGTCTGTGTGAGTCTGTGTCTGTGCTTTAACTTTTCCTCAGTAAAAGTTTTAAAATGCCTGGAAAATAAAGAATCCCATAAAAACTGGGGAGCTCTGAAACAAGTACTTCAGAAATAAAAGACAAACTTTTTTTCATTTTATTAGTGGTTTAATATTGATTTTTAAAAATATGATATAGATAACAGGGGTATACTTCCATTCTATCCCCTCCACCAGAGTTCTATGTCCAGAACTGGGAACTTCACTAGTTCTCCCAAGGTCACAGGTAGATAAACAGTTTCTTCCAGGACTTCTTATTCCACATAAGACACATTTTCTACCTTAATGTTCTCTTTCTCTCTTTTCTTTTTTAATTGGGGGATTACTGGTTTATAGTAGACGCAGTTGTTGTTACCCTTTCTAATTCACATGCTATTGCAATAACAAACCCTTTTCAACACACACACACACACACACACACACACACACACACACGAACAACAGACACATGTAAGTACACTCAGTGTCACAGGCAAAGTTTAAATCAAGGCAATAATGAGTGGTATTCCTCAGACCTGTGAGAATGTCATGCTTTCTAAAGTGATAGAAAAAAATGCCAGTGAGAATGTGAATAAAAAGAGACTTATATGAGAGTGGTTGTAAACTGGTCCAATATGAAAAGCAGTTTGGGGAGCTCTGAAAACATTAAAAAGAGACTTGTCATATTATCTAGCAATTCCTATCCTAGGTATTTATCCATGAACCCTAATGTTAAGAATAATGTTATTTATACAAAGAACAGTAATGGATGTATACACACCTATGTGCATTGCTAGTCAAGATCTGGAAACAATCCAAATCTCAAGTGACAGAGAAACGAATAAATAAGGATGTGGGGGCACACAGTAGCGTACCAGGTAAAGTGCACATAGTACATAGGGCAAGGATTCATGCAAGTATATGGGTTTGAGCCAACTGCAAGGTGGGGGGGGGGGTCACTTTGCAAGCGGTGAAACAGGTCTGCAGGTGTCTAGCCTTCTCTTCACCTCTTTGTCTCCCCCTCCTCTCTCAATTTCTCTCTGTACTAACCAATAAAATGAAAAATTGGCCACCTAGAGCAGTGGATTCATAGTACTGGCATTGATTCCCAGCGGTAACCCTGGAGGAAAAAAAAAAAAGCATGCCATATATTCACAGTAGAATACTACTCATCTATAAGAAAAGAGGAGTCTCAGATCTATAGGGATGCAGAGGTCACATAGGCTCCTAAGCTGAATATGGGCCCCAGATCACATCAAATCAATGGGGTTTACAGTCAACGGTATCTATACACCTCTCAGGGAGCTACTCTCTTCCCTGATCCAGCTTTCTAGTCCTTTTTCCAGCCATGACATCATCTCCCCAGACAATAACTTGAACCCACCTGCATATCAGATTTCAGGCTCAGGGAAAAAAAAAAAACTGGAATAGCCACAGGCCCTTTGGAATATAACTAAAATATGCCTAATAGCTATAACAAAACAGAGACACCCCCCCAACTCTTCATCTGTGCTTCCAGCCTTTAGGTGCATGATTAATCAATAATTTATTTGGCTTTATATGTTAACTCTCTTTTTAGCCACCAGGTTCCAGATGCTAGCATGATGCCAAGCAGACTTCCCTGGAGAGACGACCCTACCAATGTGTCCTGGAGCCCTGATTCCCCAGAACTCCATCCCACTAGGGAAAGAGAGAGGCAGGCTGGGAGTATGGCTTGACCTGTCAACACGCATGTTCAGCAAGAAAGCAAATACAGCAATTACAGACCTTTTGCATCCCACAATGACCTTAGGTCCATACTCCCAGAGGGTTAAAGAATAGGAATGCTATCAGGGGAGGGGATGGGATACTGAGTTCTGGTGGTGGGAACTGTGTGGAGTTGTACCCCTCTTATCCTATGGTTTTGTCAGTGTTTCCTTTTTATAAAGGAAAGAAAAGAAAAGAAAAGAAAAGAAAAGAAAAGGAAAGGAGAGAAAAGAAAAGAAAAGAAAAGAAGTCTGTGACTGTATCACTCTGAATGCACTCAGTCTCCTCTAATCTCCAAAGCTAATCAGGGTCAGACCTGATAAAGATAACATCTTTTTTTTTTTTTGCAATATGCATGGATCAAGAGGGGATTATGCTAAATGAGATAAGAGGAGAAAAATAAATACTATGTGACCTCACTCACAAAGGGGAGTTAAGGGACAAAACAAGGGAAATCACATGGTAAAACAAAAATAAACAAACAAAAAACACTGGTCTGATTTTCATCAAATAATTTAACAAATCTGAGGATACTAAATGGAGAGAGAAGAGGAGGTGAAACAGGATTGGGTACCTAGTGCCCTACTGTGGAGGGATGAGGTGTGTTGGTATGTAGTTTGGGAATTTGTAAAATTATACTCCTGAGACAACACCAGTCTTGTAAAACATTTTCTCCACAAAAAATATATTAATAATTAAAAGTAAGCAATAATATACTGCCTCCAGAGGATCAAACTGAACTCCAGAATCAAACACAAGCTCAGAGTAAAAGGTTGTAGGACAATCCTCTAAACAAGTGGTAACATAAAAAGAGAAGAAAGGAAAAAGCAGAGGCAACCATTACTTATTTGGATAAATAGATTTCTATGTGAAGAAAATAATAATAAACAGGGCATGGGAAATAGTATAATGGTTATGAAAACAGATTCTCATGTCTGAGGCTCCAAGGACCCAGGTTCAATCACTTATACCACCATAAACCAGAGCTGAGTATTTCTTTGGTTAAAAAATTACACACACACACACACACACACACACACACAAACACACACACATTTGTATTAGGGTTGGGTGGTGGTGCTCCTAGTTGAACACACATATTACAGAGCAAAAGGACCAAGGTTCAAGATACCAGTTTGTACCTCCAGGAGGGAAGTTTTATAATCAGTGAAGCAGTATTGCAAGTGTCTCTCTCTTTCTTTCTCCCTCACTCTCTCTCTCCCCTCACAGCTTCTCTCTGTACCTATCCAAAAATAAATTAAGTACATATATAAAATATTTAATAATAATCATCATCATCATCAATAGATGTGGATAAGTATTATGATTCAGGAATTAATCAAAAAGACATAGCACTCATTAATATGTATGTACTATAGGAGCAGGAAAATTTAAATCTACTAACAGACATAATGGGAGACAGCAACACAGTAGTACATAGGGGAATTCAACACTCCACTTACATCAAAGGATAGATCATCTAGACAGAAAATCAACAAAGGAACAACAGCATTCTTTAATGAGAGTTGAATTTAATTGACATTTGTAGGACACTTCAATCCCACCCACCCCCTGCAAAAGAAAGAAAAAGTCTGACTACACATTTTTCTCAAATCTACATGGAACATTCTCAAGATTAGTTTACATGATAGAATACAGAAAAATAGCTATCAAAAATTCATTATTGAATCATACAGAGTGTCTTTTTATCACAATAGTGGAAAACTAGAAATCAGTTTAAATAAGAATAAAAATCTCAAATAGGCGGAGATCAAATAACACACATCTAAATTACTGTTGGACCAATAATAGAATCAAATGAAAAATAATTTAAAACATACCTAAAGAAAAATAAAAATAAAGAATGGGTTAGAGCCAATGGGATGCAACAAAATTAAACTCATAAGTTTATAGTGACACAGTGTATTAAAATACAAGAAAAACAGACCCAGGTAAATAATTTAACCTAACATATATAGGAATGAGGATAAAAACTACCAGTGAAACTAAAAATCAGTAGAAGGAAGGGCATAGTAAATGTTAATGTAGAATAAATGAAATACAAATAAAGACAATAAAAAATAACTGCATTCAAGAGCTGATTAAAATTGGCAAACTTTTAGACTCAAGTAAAAAAGGGAAAAACTAATAAATGTGATCAGAAATTGAGAAGTTACAACAAAAATCAAAGAATCTCAAGTGACTGCTATGAATATCAGTATGTCAATAAATTGGATAATCTAGAGTGAACAAGTTCTTAGACTGTGTATAGAATACCCCAACCTTATAAGACTGAATCAGGAGGAAATACAAAATCAGAATAGAGCAATAGAAAGCAAAGGAATTGAAACAGCAAGCAAACATCTCTCCAATAACAAAATTCCTGGACCATATTTTTTTCACTATTGTGTTCTATCAAATCTTAGAAGATGATCTAATATCTATGATTCTTCAACTTCCAAAAAGAAAAAAAAATTGGGATGCTTCCAAATGTCTTGCTTGAGGCCAAGGAGACTTGATACATGATATTTAAGAAAAGCAGACAAGGATGTCACAAAAGAGAGTGAAAGAAATTTCAAAATTGTCAGTAAATACTTAGCAAATGGAATTCAGCAGTACATTAAAAAGATTGTATTTCATGACTAGTAGATGCATGTATGATTTAACATATGCAAATCATTTAATGCAAGATATCTTATCAACAAAAGGATAAAAATCAGTTTTACCGTATCAGTAGATGTCTGGAAAACATTTGACCAGATTTAACATCTATTTATGAACCAAAAGCTTAATAAAATGAGGATAGGATTATTATGTCTTAATATAGCAGTGGTCCTATATGAAAAACCCACAGGAAAGATCATAATCAATGGGGGAAAATGGAAGTTTTTTTCTATAAATTAGGTACATGATAACTTTTGCTCTCATTTCAATTATTTAACATAGCATTGAAAATCCTATCCCTAGAAATTAGGCAAGAAAAAGAAAAAAATTAATTGGAAAATATGAATCTAAACCATCATTATTTGCAGATGTATAATACTCATAGGAAACTTTAGACTTTACACAAAGTTTATTAGAAGTAATAATTGAGTACAATAATATATTAAGGTACAAAATCGATACACAATAGTCTGTTGTTTCTATGTGAACTATGAAAAATTAAGAAAGCAAGCTTATACACAAATTCAAAGCAGCCTCTGAAAATATCTATATTTTTCTTTCTTTTTATTAATGATTTAATATTGATTTATAAAATTATGAGATAAGAGGTATAATCCCACACCATTCCCACCACCAGAGTTCTGTGTTCCCATCCCCTTCATTGGAAACTGTAATAGTTTTCCCAAGGTCACAGATAAAGGTTAACTATAATCTCTATAACTATATATGAATGAAGATAGAGGATGGAAAAATGAGGGATGGTGGCTGGTGGTGGAGTACCCAGTTAAGTACACTCATTACTAGGATCAAGGACTGGGGTTTGAGCCCTTACTTCCCATCTTTGGATATGTGTGTGGGGGGGGGGGGCACTTCACAAGCAGAGAAGCAAGTTTGCAGTTGAAAGTTCTACCTTCTTTTTCTTTCTTTTTTTTTTTCACTGATTCAACATAGTTTATTACTGAACTGCACGTTCACAGTCACACAGACTATTTCAAAGAGCTAGAAAAAGTGTGGTGTGGGGGTGGGGGGAGGGACAGGTGCCCCTCAGGAGCAAGGACCCCTGGATGGCCTCCCTGGACCAGAGCACCAGCTCTCCACATGCACATGCACAGCAAGCCAGCAGCTCCTCACACATAAATATAGACACTCTTAACAAAACTTGTATATCATCTTCACAAGGAATAAAAACTAGTCTCGAATATGTACAGCAGAGAGCTCAGGGTGGCCAGGGCTAGGCTGGGACCCCTACGGATGAGATAGGCCATGAGTGAAGCAGAAGAGAGAGAGAGGCCTGAGGGGCCCCTGGTCAGGCCACTCTAACTTTGGTAGCCTGGCTGCCCAGGCTGAATAGGGTTGGGGCACAAATCTGTTTGGCCAGGCAGGACTGGCCTTCCAGCCAGCCTTATCTCTACCCTGCTTGAAGCTCTCCTTCCTTCCCTTCCTGCCTGAGGTAGGTGAAGACCTCAGGGCTTCCACAGCTGCTCCCTTTAACTCCCCTTTACTTTTGAGCTGAGGCTCTTGAACCCTGGACCCCATGGGCAGCAGCCCAAAGCCAAGATGTCAAAGGCTGAGCTCCTTACAGGAAAGGAGGCAGCTGAGGCCATAAACAGCTCTGGGACACCTGTCTTGGGCCCAGTTGGTCCCTCAAGTCATGGTTATGGGAGCCAGGGGCAGGGAAAGGAACTGGAGTGGTACTAAACTGCAAGGGACTCCTTAGCTTTGGCATAGGGTACTTCCTGCAGCTACAAACCCCTCCCTCCTGAGTGGGATTGACCTCTAGCCAGAGGTCTCTGGAGGACATTGGGATTGTCCCGGGAAGTCAGAATGGAGTCTTAGTAGCATTTGCAACCTGGGAGATGAATGACAGTAAAATATAAAGCAAGAAGGGGCCAGATGGTAGTTCACCTGGTTAAGGGATCACATTACAATGCACAAGGACCCAGGTTCTAGGTCTGGTTCCCACCTGCAGGGGGAAAGCTTCAGGAGTGGTGAAGCAGGGCTTCAGGTGTCTCCCTGTCTCTTCCCCTCTCTATTTCCCCCATCCCTCTCAATTTCTGTGTCTCTATCCAATAGTAAGTAAATAAATATTTTTAAAAGACTTTAAAGAAAGATATAAAAACAAAAAAATAAATATGAACCAATAAGTAGAAATAGAGCAGATGAGAATAGGGATTGTAGAGTGAATAAAAGCTAGAAACTCTACTTAGGTATGTTCCTAAGGGCCCATGACTTTAGTAATTTTTGTTTGGACTTGATAGTTAATATGGAGGTGGGATAAAATTGTTGTCTGGGAAGATGTAGTCAGAACTGAGAACATGGCTAAAAAGATGGATAAGAATAGAGAGTAGCTCCTGAATTTGAAGGAAGTATATAAGTACAATTAACTGTTTACCCTATCGATCTAACCCAGGACCTATATATATTCACATTCAGCACAGGGACCTGTGTAACCTCTGAGTCCCTGTCAGTCTGAGCTTGCAGTTCATGGTTACATCTGGGAACATTCAAGGCTGTACTCATTTCAGAACCAGTCCTTATCTGTCCTTTTTTTTAAGGAAATAGAAATATTTGTGTAGGACACTATTTTGTTATTTGTTTATTATTATTAGTGATTTAGTAATGATTGACAAGACTGTGGGATAAGAGGGGTACAGTTCCATACAATTCCCACCACCAGAGTTCCATATCTCATTCTCTCCAATGTAAGTTTTCCTATTCTTTTATTTATTTATTTATTTATTTTCCCTTTTGTTGCCCTTGTTTTTTATTGTTGTTTCAGTTATTATTGTTGTTGTTATTGATGTTATTGTTGTTGGATAGGACAGAGAGAAATGGAGAGAAGAGAGGAAGACAGGGATGGGGAGAGAAAGAGAGACATCTGCAGACCTGCTTCACTGCCTGTGAAGCAACTCCCCTGCAAGTGGGGAGCCGGGGGCTTGAACCAGGATCCTTATGCCGATCCTTGTGCTTCACACCACATGTGTTTAACCCGCTGTGCCACCACCCAACTCCCAGTTTTATTATTCTTAATCTCTGTGGGAATATGGACCAAAGATCTTTATGGGGAGCAGAAAGTGGAAGGTCTGGCTTCTGTAATTGCTTCTCTGCTAGACATAGGTGCTCACAGGTCAACCCCTACACCCAGTCTGTTTCTACCTTTCCTTAGTGGGGTAGGGCTCTGGGGAGTTGGGATTCTAGGACATATTAGTGAGGTCATCTTCCCAGGGAAGTCAGGTTGGCGTCATGGTAGCCTTTGCAATTTGGTGGCTGAAAAACATTAAGATATAAAGCAGAGCAAATTGTTTAACAATCAGGAAACTAAAGGTTAAGAATAGAGCAGGTAATATTTGGGGTCTTCATATTAAAGAAGCTAGGAAGTCTATTTTAGGTATACTCCAGGTTTATTAGGTACTTTACTAATTTTTGCCTGATCTCGACAGCTAACTTGCAGGTGGGCTAAAAGTATTGTATGAGAAGATGGTATCAGAGTTGGAAATAGGACTAGAAAGCTGGATCAGAGTAGAGAGCAGCTCCCAAATATGAGAGGAGTATATAAATATCATTAACTGTAAACTCCATAGTTCTGATCTGGGGCCCATGTCTATTCATATTCAGCACAGGAGCCTGTGTAACCTCTGCATCTCTTTAGGTCTGAGGTTACTTTTCATGGTCATAGGAACATTCTAGGCTGCATTCATTTCAAGATCCATCTTCCTCAAGTGGCAGAGTACGTTGACCCAGCCTCCCTTGAGAGAGTAGGACATCTTCTACCATTGTTCATATTGACTGCAAGGACCTGTAAAGGCCCACAAGAGGGTTTATGATATTCCTGTTGGAAATGACCAGTGATGGTTTAGAGAGGAATCTGTTAGAGATCATATCTGTGTGGAAATCCCAAAATTCCCTGACTAGGACCCCAGATGATGGACTGGCCTTGGAGTGATGAAAAGGGTCATCATTAGAGTGTGCTAGTCTCTTACCCTTATACACCTTTTTTAGTCCTAACTTTATCTGATAGGGTTAGACTTAGAGTGATTGAGGGAAGTGAAACAGGACAAAAGTGAGGAGCCTATCTAGGTCTAAGTAGACGATATTTGATTAAGTACTTTATGGTGTCTTTTGTATCTTTCTACTTGTTTATTACACTCATTGAGTCACTATAGACTATTGTGCACTATTACTTTAAGGTATATATTTTCCCCTAACTTAAGGATGCATGTGCTCAAGTGCCCTATCATATAGACCTTGGTCTATATCTAGGTTCTGTAGCTTTGTTAGGAAGTGTGCCACCCAAAATGGAACTAAGGAGTCCTTGTATAGGACACATTGAAGATACAATAGAAAATTTGTACAGAACCAAAGAAAGCCATGCATAAGCAAATTAATCCTAAAAAAAATAGAAATAGAAATTGGAGATATCACACTCCTCAACTTCAAAACTGACTGAAAAGAGTTAGTAATCTAAATAGTGTTATGCTGAAATGCAAATAGAAAAACAAAGCAGTGTAATAGAACAAATAATCTTAAAACAAACTACATACATAAATGGGCAGTGAATTTATGACAAAGGAACCAAGAACTTACAAGGGAGAAAGAAAATTTCTTCAACAGATGGTGTTGAGAATCCTAGACAGCCACAAACAAACAAAACAAAAAAACTTTGAAACTTTATAATCTGTGTTTTTTTCTCGTTTGTCTCTGTTTCTGTCTCTATCTGAAAAAAATGTTGGCTCAGAGCAATGAAGCACTGGTGATGACAACAAATACTCTAGATGTGCTCTTATTTAAAAGGATTACCTGGTGGGGGTCATGCAGTAGCACAGTGGGTTAAGCGCACGTGGTGCAAAGCGCAAGGGGTGTAAGGATCCCGGCTCCCCACCTGCAGGGGAGTCACTTCACAGGCAGTGAAGCAGGTCTGCAGGTGTCTATCATTCTCTCCCCCTCTCTGTCTTCCCCTCCTTTCTCCATTTCTTTCTGTCCTATCCAACAACAACAACATCAATAACAGTAATAATAATAACTACAACAAGGGTAACGAAAGGGGAAAAAAAATGGCCTCCAGGATCAGGGGATTCATGGTGCAGGCACCAAGTCCCAGCAATAACCCTGGAGGCAGAAAAGAAAAATAAAAAAAGGATTACCTGGAAGGGTGCTTGCATTGCTATGATGTGACCGTTGTTTGTATGTTTAGTCCCCGTCATACTGTTTGTTACTGCAGTGTCTCTTTCCTGCTCTCTCCCTCTTCCTCTTTTTCTTTTTCTCTTCCTCTCTCCCTCTCTGCTTCCTTCTATCTGAAAATGTCAGCCAGCCCAGAGTGATAAAGTCACAGTGATAGGGGATGGGTGGTGGCACACCTGGTTGAGCACACATATTACAGTGCACAAGTGCCCAGGTTCGAGCCCCCAGTCCCCACCTGTAGGGGGAAAGCTTCACAAGTGGTGAAGCAGGGCTGCAGGTGTCTCTCTGTCTCTCTCCCTCTCTGTCACCCCCTTCCCTCTCCATTTCTGGCTGTCTCTATCTAATAAATAAAGACTTAAAAAAAAAAAAAGGAACAGTGATAGAAAAAAAAAACAAATTCGTGCTTTGTGCTTGATCTTTGACATGTGATTTAGTCAGTTTCAGTTTAGTTTTATTTAATTACAAGTTACTAGAGCCTCCTTAGATCTGACTATAGTTTCTTTTCTTTTCTTTTTAATTGCCACCAGGGTTATCACTGGGGCTTGGTGCAGGCACTATAAATCCACCATTCCCAGAAGTCATTTTTTCCTTTTTTTAATTGGATAAAACTGTTGTAAATTAACTTAAAAATAGGTATGGGGGTTGGGGCTGCTTGTGGCGCATATAGAAGAATTCACAGCGGGAGCTGGGAACTGGTTTAATCAATACACGGTTCATTAGGGTGAAACAGGTAAAAGGCAAAATAAGCAGTTATCATCGAGGGTTAAGCCTACGCTAGGTCTATAAAGTCTGAATATGGTTATCAAAGTTTAGTCCCATAAGAGAAACAATTATCAGCTCTGGTAAAGGTTGCTCATGGCTGTAGAGGGGTCTAAAATTTTACCAGCTAGCAGAGTCACACGTGTTCAGTTCCCAGGAGAAGTAGACATGGCGGATGGATGCCTGGGGCACCTCCGCTGAGAGGCATCTGACCAGGAGAAGAAGCCAAGGAGACCCCAGAGTTCCGGCTGCTGTCCTTTTAAGTCTATTCAGCCTACCCACAATGCTTTGCACACCAGCAGTCTGGATTCACCTACAGTCCACCATGTACCTGTGCAGATCACTGCACACTCTGTCAGCCTTCTGTCGCCAAAGCTGACATCACCACTGTGTCAGGGCATATAGTGTCACCCCATAAAACAATTGAGAAGGAAGGGGAGATAGAGGGAGAGCAAGAGAGACACCTGCAGACCTCTTCACTGCTTCTGAAGTGCCCCCAGCCCCAAGATGGGGAGTGAGGGCTTGAACCCGAGTCCTTAAGCCTGATAATGTGTGCATTTAACCAGGTATACCACTGTCAGCCCCCATACCCCTTTTCCCCTCTTTCTTTGTTGTTTTTGACGGGTTATGTTGTTTTTGCCAGGCTGGCTTCATGGGCGGGTAACAGACGACCAGGGACTCATGGTTGAGCTGTAGGCAGTATCTCTTTATTCATGCAGGATGCAGCACAATCTAAGACGAGCTAAGCTAAACTCAAGGTAAAGTACTGTAAAACTCACAATGCTGTCTTTATATATACTTCCCAAGTAGGGTGGAAACAGGATGTGACATAGAGAGGGTGGAGAGAAAAGTGACTGGTGAAAATCAGAGTGTGACAAAGAGGGGGCGGAACAGGTGAGAATCCTATCACTGAACCACCAATGCCCTGGAGGGAGTGCTTTATGTAAATGTAAAAGTGATTTATGTAAATAGACCAAAGCTCTGAATAGGATCAGTAAATCCCTATATAGGCATATGGTTAAGCAGAAGCCAGGGGGAGGTGGCATACTACCCAACATCTCCCCCTTTCTTTTTAACTATTTGCCATAGTATCAGGAGTGCGGGGCACTTTGTGAGGCAGGGAGACTGATAAGAGGCACACCTTTTTTGGGGTTCTACTGTCCCTCCTTGCTCAACCTCTCCGTGGAGAGAGAGACTAACAGGATTGACACACCCCTCAGGCTCAAGCCCTTCCAAGCTCAACCATATCCTCACAATTCCCCAATATCTTCCTCTTACTTAATGGCCATATAGAACTGGGTCAATGTCTGTAAAAGGCTTCATCTCTGTCAGGGGAATAGCAGTGTAGGGGTGAACAGAAACCTGTTGGGAAGAAAGCAGAATGATAGTGTGTAAGTGTCTTCAAAAAGAACTAGCACAAGACAGGGAGGGATAAGTAAGAGTAGCAAGAGACAGAGTGAGCCCGAGGGGCTAGAGGGGTGATCTGGCATTGCAAAATCCCAAGTCAGCTGGCGGAAAGTTCTATGAACTGCTACAGTCATTCTTCAAGAAGTCCAGCAGTATAAAAGGAGTGTCCAGCAAGTTCTATAGAAGCATCAGTCCAATGTCAACGGCCAGGAAATAAATGCCACACGTCTATCTTGATGGAGGAGGACGGCCACTGGAACTTTTCTTCTCTGTAGAGAGTGACCTGGAACCGCCAAAACATGGTGGGCGAAACAGAAGCAGGAAGAGCAGATACCGATGGTTGAGAGAAAGGCAGTAGGAAAGTCTTGTCCTTTTGGAGTCTGTGAATCAGGTTCTCCAGATTGTGTCAGGTCACATCATGGGTTTCGGGGGATGGCTGTAATTGTGGGAGATGTCAGAGGTCAGGGGTCCAAGATGGATTTCTGGGGATTCTATATGAGGAGATGCTTCTTTATGCGAAGGCTTGTCATAGCTGTAGTCAATTACTTATGAAAAAACTTTGTAACAAATTAGAAGTTTACTACAATTGATAACTCAATGATTATAATTGGTTTAGGTATCTTTATAATTTCGTGTAAAGGTCATCTTATGTGACCTCATGTAGCAGTCTCTATATAGCAAAATTATCATACCGAATTTAAGTCACATATATTGATTCTTAACTATTTTTACATTGGGTTTTTAAGCAAACTCAGGTTACTAGAGTTAGCACATTTTAGTGACTTTTTTTTTTTTGGTACATTTACAATATCGGATTGATGCCAAATTTGTTGTGGATTAATTTCCGCAAGATAGCTTACAGGACATTTTTTGGGGGCCCTCCAAAAATGTCCTGTATAGAGGATTTGTATTTTAACTTAGGAGATGATGAATTGTCACATTGAATATTTAGAGTTTTACCTTAAACACTCAGTTACTTAAATGAATTGATTTTACCTCTTCTCGTAAAAATGTAGCTTCGAAGTTACAATTTAACTGTTAAGTTAATGTTTACCAAACTTGAAACACGCATATTAAACATATAGTTTATAACACACAGGAGAAGAAAAACTTGTAAATAAGACATATCATTTCAAATGTGAATTTAGATCTACTGTCATAGTTGAACCATCTTTACTCACACAGTTTAAGACTAAAACATTTCATATTGATATCAAGACTTAAAAAAGAAATCAAATAGAGGAATGAACAATTTTTGGACTGTTTCTGGACGTCTCCAAAAACCATGGCTGCGTCCAGCCATTTTATATAAAGTCAGTTAACTTTCAGAGTACTCTGAGCACAATGGGTTGTACAAAAATTTTGGTCACTCAACTCACTCAATTTTTTTTTCACTCACTCACAAAACACGACTGGCCAGTCATAGCATAAGACATTCAGGGGAGGGGGGGGAAGAGTTCTGTGAATCATATATATATATATATTTTTTGATTCTGCCATGCTGTATTATGGATCCTGGGGTGCATCCTGCAGCCAGTCCTCTTGCAGCCAGTCTTCTTGCAGTGTTTCTTGTTCTTCAGGGATATCAGCGCCATCACGTGGGTATTGCCAGACATGGCGGGCAGGAACCCAAACAGGCTTGGAGTAATTTTGTGGAAAAATGCATGCGAAATTCCTCCCCATAGTCAACAGGGGGTCAGGTCCTTTCCAAATTTTATCAAGTGGGTCTTTCCATTTGACTTTAATAGCTGGGAGGGTGGGTGGTGTTTGCCAATGAAGAATAATAGGAGGTTGGTCTGAGTTTTTGTATATATTAAAGAGATTTAATGTAGTTAAGGCTTTTGCCAGCTGGATATTAAGGGGGTACATTTCCCCTTTTTCTTTATTTAATTGAGCCTTAAGAGTTTGATGGGCCCTTTCAACAATGCCTTGTCCCTGTGGATTATCGGAATGCCTGTAGTATGAGTAATGTTCCAGTGGGAACAAAAATCTTTAAATTGTTTGCTGGTAAAAGCAAGTCCATTATCCGTTTTAAGTTGAAGAGGTAAGTCCATTACAGAAAAACAGGAGAGCATATGGCTTATAAGCTTTTTTGAGTTTTCTCCAGTCTGAGCTGTAGCCCACATAAACTTAGAGAAGGTATCAATTGAGACGAACACATATTTTTGTTTGCCAAAGTTAGGTATGTGAGTAACATCAATTTGCCAAAGAGCGTTGGCTTTTAAACCTCGAGGATTAACCCCCAAAGTCTGAATAGCAGGTGTTTTGATTAGACCTGCACAGGAGGAACATGTAGCAAGAATACGTTTTAACTGTGGCAGAGGAATATCAGGAAATCGAGCTCGAAGACCTTTAAGATTAACATGGGTTAGGGAATGAAAGTCAGCAGGATTAGAGACAGAGGCTAGGAGAATTCCTGTGGAGGCAAGGTGGTTGGCTGCAGCATTCCCTTCGGACAGGGGACCAGGAAGAGGGCTGTGGGAACGTAGGTGCTGAACATACAGTGGATGGGTTCGAGAACAGAGCATAGAGGCAATTTGAATTAAAAGAGGAGAAAGTGGGTTGTCATCAATTCTTACATAAGATCGAGCAAGCCATGGAAGTAAGTTAACAGTATACACACTGTCAGAAAAAAGGTTGAAGGATTCTGGTACAGCTTTTAATGCAAGGAAAACAGCATAAAATTCTTTGTACTGAGGAGAATTATCAGGAAGTTCAGTAAAGAGAGATTTGGAGTATTGCTGGTCTGGATAATATATAAGGGCAGCAGCTCCCTTTTTTCCACCATCAGTGAACACTGTAGGAGCAGAGGGGATGGGATCTCGAGAGAAAAGTTTAGGTACTTGCAGAGGCAACAGAGGTAAAGAAGCTATCAAATTATTAGAGGGAAAATGATTATCTAATTGTCCTGGAAAACCCATTAAACTTATGGCAAAACGAGAATGGTGGCATATGAGCCATTCTGTATCAGTGAGAGAAAAGGGAAGAATGATTGAATCTGGTTCCCTTCCTAAGACCTGAACCAATCTGTTTCTTCCTTGGTGAACCATAAATGCTAAGGCATCAATCTCGGTAAGGAGTCTTGGAGCTCCGCCTACTGGCGTATGAAGCCATTCGAGAACGCCATGTTTTTGCCCCAATGCCCCCACTACCGTGGGGTTGGAGTTAAAGATTAGAAGATTTACTGGAGAGGAGGGGGAGAACCAAACGAGGTGCATGTCCTGAAGAGCCTGGTTAACTTTTTCCAGTGCCATCGAGGCTTCGGGGGTTAACATACGCTTTGAGGAGGGCTGTTTGTTTCCTTTTAACAGATCGAACAGTGGTTGCAGGCAGCTCGTAGGCAGATAAAGATACTGCCTAAGCCAATTCAAATTTCCAAGAAAACTTTGTAAAGAAGCAAGAGTGAGATTAGAAGGAAAAGTAACACAAGGTTTTAAAGAACGAATCTGCGTTAGGGAAATCTCTGAGCCTAAGAAAGATATTGGAGGGATTAGCTGTATCTTCTCAGGAGCTACATTAAGTCCACTTCTCTTTAAGGCAGGGATTAGAAAATCACGTAGGGTGGAGAGATCTGTATCTAATTCTCCCCATATTAACACATTATCCATATAATGAAAAACCTTAAGGCCCTTATGAATATATGGAAAAAGGGCAGATTTAACAACCTCTTGACAAATAGTAGGACTATTAGCCATGCCCTGGGGCAGTACCACCCATTCAAATCTATTGGCAGGGCTGGCATTATTAATAGAAGGAACAGAGAAAGCAAAATGTTTACAATCTTGTGGGTGTAAGGGAATAGAGAAAAAACAATCCTGTATATCAATAGCTATGATTGGAATTCCTGTGGGAATTGCGGAAGCAAGAGGCAAACCCCTTTGGGGGGAGCCCCAAACCTGCATGGTTTTATTAACTGCATGAAGATCTTGGAGGAGGCGCCATTTTCCTGAGTGCTTTTTAATCACAAAGACTGGAGTTTTCCATGGGCTCTGAGAATGACGAATGTGTCCCAAAGATAACTGCTCTTGGACAAGTTCTTTTAAAATTTCTAGCTTCTCCCTAGGCAAAGGCCACTGTTCCACCCAGACAGGCTCATTAGAAAGCCAATCTAAGCGGGGAGTTCTGTTACAAACAGTGGCAGTTAGTATTGAGGGTGCTGGTTGGGTCTAGCAGTCTCACAGGAGTGAGTGTGGTATCCTGCAGAGGTGTCTGAGGATATCACTACATCTAAAGATTCCAGCAAGTCTCTTCCCAATAAATTGGTGCTTATATCAGCTATTAAAGGCTGAAAGCATCCGGTAGTCCCTTCTGGATCTTCCCACACAAGGGAATCTCGTGTGCGGAATGCCTGAGTCAATCCTCCAACACCATGTAAGCGTGGTCCTGGGAGGAGTTCCCAACTCTGGGGAACCTCTGCTTGTCTTAATATTGTCTTATCTGCTCCCGTGTCAATCAAACACTTAAAAGGAATATTACCAATCTTTACTGTCATAGTTGGGTGACCCCTTTCTAAAACAGGGGTGGTCCATAAAATCTCAGGCTCCGAATTCAAGATGTTCTCTTGTTCCAGCCGGTTATTTCTATGCTGGAAGTTCCCACATACCATGGGTTCCTCCTTCTGCTCACCCTCTGTTATTGTTACTTGGCGTGGTGGGTGTAGCAATGGATTGGGTCCCAAGCTGGGCTTCTGTTTGTGGAAGAAGGGCACAGCACCAAGCGGGCGACCTGCTTCCTTCCCTCTTGGGGGTGGGGCTAAGGGAAGCCCCATACCTAGTTTAAATCCCTGTTTACATTTGGCAGAGGCGTGCCGTTCCTATGGAACCTTGACCAACAATCTCTCCTCCAGTGAAATCCTTTCTGGCATCTGGGACAAGGCATTCGTGGTCTCTGATTCCCTGTCTGGAGGCGGGTTTGCCCTGACTGGAGGCGGGGTTGCCCTGACTGGAGGCGGGGTCGCGGTCTATTTTCTGGACATTGGGTACACCAATGCCCTTGGCGACCGCACTGAAAGCAAGCCCCTTTTTGCTTATGTAAGGTAGCTGCATAGGCTTGTAACATAGGTCCTTGAAAAGAGCTTGATCTGAGATCCTGTGTAGCTAGAATCCAAGTATCTGGGTGTTCATTTTTAAGAGTGATACAGGCCTGTCGAAAATGCGGAAGCATTCCATCCCAGACTATGGATCGCAGGAGGAGAAAATGAGCTTCAGGATTATAAATCTTCCTTTCCAAACTCGACTGGACCCTGGCAATGAATTTAGCGAGGGATTCATCAGGTTCTTGTTGCAGGGAGAGAAGGGGGGCTGAGGCTGCTCCCATGGGTAGTGTTAATCACTCCCATGCTTTTAATGTACACAGGCGTACCTGATCAAAATACCCCGGTGGAAACTTGGCTTCCGCCTGTTGAATCCCTGTTTCTAATTGGCCTGTTCCAAACAATGCATCAAAATTACCCTCTGGGTGATTTTGAATATTTTTCCGCGATTGTTGTAAACATTCGTCGCGAAAGAATGCCTCCCATTGCAGGAAGAGGGGGCCTGGGAGGGTAGCACGAGTCACATCCCTCCAATCTTGGGGGGTATTAAGGTTCTGAAGCAGGCCTTGTAAAATGGACCTGGTCCATGGGGCATGAATACCATCATCCTTGATAGCCTGGCGTAGTTCCTTCAGGTCTGTGGCAGAATATGGATACCAGGCCTGAGGTTTTTGTCTATTGGGGGAAACATTGACCGGAAATGTGTGGACTTGCTCTGATAAGTGTATAGCGGTAGGAGGAGTCACCGAAGTGGAAGCTTCTGGACAAGTGGCCGAAGAAGTGGTTTTGTAGGCTACAGGAAAATTCGGACATGTGTCTGTCAAAACAGGGGTGGGTGAAGAAGCAGCTGTGGAGGCAGCAGGAGGTTCCAGACACTTGTCTGCCAAAATGGGGGTGGCCGAAGAAGTGGCTGTGGAGTCCAAAGGGGAATTTGGACACGTGTCTGCCAAAATAGGGGCCTCAGGGCAAGATGCAGAGGAATTAGGGTGGGTCAAGATCACGACAGGCCTTTGCTTCTTCTTGTTTTTAAGGTTCTGGTTAAGTTCTATGATCACTTCCTTTATCTCTTGGACCTCAGCCTCTAGGTCCTTAAGCCTTTTGAGAGGTTGCCCTACATATCCCTTAAAAGCTGCTATGATGATCAACAGGATATAAGGTGAAGCCCTGAGAAAAATGTCCCAGATATATAAAAATTGTATACTGGAAAAAGAATGCAGAATTTGGAAAAGATTTTCCATGGTGGAGAGATCTCAGGAAAACAATAAGAAAGAAAAAAAATCACAGTGCCTTAACACAATATTGCAGATACCCAAAAGGTATGTACTTATCTAAGATGTCTTCTTGTAAATCTGCTGCTTACGTGTCCCTGTTCCGGGCGCCAGATGCCAGGATAGCCTGAGGGTACTTCTTCCCGAGCTAGTGCTCTCTGGCTTGGAGAGAACTCAACTGGAGCCAGTCTAGGCTGCTGCGTGGGAGAGGGATCAGGAACTCGTGCCGCACCAACTTTGCAGGAGATACACTCTGGAACTCTCGGAGCCGGAAAGCAATTTCCAAGTGTCTTTAATCAGAAGAGCAGCTGTTTTTATATTCTCCAAGTAGGGTGGAAACAGGATGTGATATAGAGAGGGTGGAGAGAAAAGTGACTGGTGAAAATCAGAGTGTGACAAAGAGGGGGTGGAACAGGCGAGAATCCTATCACTGAACCACCAATGCCCTGGAGGGAGTGCTTTATGTAAATGTAAAAGTGATTTATGTAAATAGACCAAAGCTCTGAATAGGATCAGTAAATCCCTATATAGGCATATGGTTAAGCAGAAGCCAGGGGGAGGTGGCATACTACCCAACATTTCTTCATTTTGGAGACATTCTTGGTTATTATTTCTTCAGATAAGAGTTATGTTCTTTAGTATCTTCTGCTACAATACTGACATGAATGTTGTTCTTGTTGATGTTGTCCCATAGCTTTCACATTCTCATCAGTTCTTGATTTTCTGTTTTTGCTATACTTTCTTGTTTTCCTTTTCCCTCTACTCCAATTCACCACTCTGATCTTTGGATTCCATATTTGTTCTAGTGGTTTCCTCTATACTCTTTATTATTGTAATTATTGTAGGCTTTATCTCTGATTTATTTTGATTTCTTTTATATTTGCTTTCCTACCTCCCTTACTTTGTTGACTGTTTCTTTCATTGAACTTATCATGATAGTGAGCATCCTTAGGACTAGAGTTTGGGTGTTTTCTTTAGTACACTTGCATAGCTCTGTTGAAGTTGGAGATTTTTCCAGTTGCTCTCTCGGTCCTAACAATGTGGATGATTTTCTCTCACCTCTCATGCTTTTTTTTTTTTTTTACCTCCAGAGTTATCACTAGAGCTAGGTGCCTGCACTATGAATCTACTACTCCTGGTAGCCATCTATTTTTCATTTTTGTTATTGTTGCTGTTATTATTGTTGTTGCTGCTGCTGCTGTTGTTGGATAGGACAGAGATAAACTGAGACAGGAGGGAAGACACAGAGGGAGAGAGAAAGATAGACACCTGAAGACCTGCTTCACTGCATGAGAAGTGACCCCCCCTGCAGGTGGGGAGCTGGGGACTCAAACTGGGATCCTTGAGTGGGTCCTTGTTCTTTGCACTATGTGCACTTAATCCAGTGTGTTACCATACTGCCCTCTACCTCTCATACTTTATATTCTATGAGGGCCTAGGCTGGAAGGCTGGGATGTGTTTGAATTTAGTAGTTATCACACAGAAGTTCGCAGTTGCTTTGTACTCTGAATACCAGCTTTTTGTGGGCAGGGGTTAAAGTCTGATATGCTGCTGGATTTCCATTCTAGGTAGTGACATCTCTGCATCCTCTCTGTGGCTGTGAGAAAAAAGAATCTAACAGGCTGTGAGCTTGCAATTGAAAGTCTCTTCCCCAAGGCTGCCTATAGAATCTGATGGATGGAAACTGAATTCCATTATGGCGTCTCCCATAGCTTCTTTGGCTTCTGATCTACTAAGTTTGAAGGAAGGCCTGCTGTTGTACTCATTCATTCCCTTATTATCTGATTTCATGTTGTTGTTGAATTACAGTAATGAGGGTGCTGGGATTTCAGTACAACCTGCTCTTCTGCTCACCATATTAAAGCCCTTACTAGTTTATTCTTGGGGGGGGGCAGAGGGTTTCTCTCTGTGTTCCTGGTCCCTGATGCTGAATTTTTTTTTTTTTTGGCTATTGCTATGGAAGATATGTTTACTTCCCTGCTACTACTACTGTGTGGTTTTCTCATGTATTGTTGTAGCTCTGCTGTTAATATAGAAGGAGGAAAGATTTTTCTTTTCTAAGGCCTCAGTACTTCCTGATTATGCCAGAATAATCATCTTTTGATGATAATGATGTCAATCAGTATAGGCACTTTGTAAAAAGTTTGATAGTTTCTTAAAAATAAATCATGTATTTAATTGACTTACAATCCAACAAACAAAGTGATTATTTGCCTGCAATAGACTTGCACAAGTGTGTTCAGACAAGATTTTCCAGTTCACCCAGTATTGTTATCACCTCAAACAGTCATCAAGAATAGAATGGAAAACTAAATTATCATATATTTGCAATGCAATCCTATGTAAATCATTTGCGGTATTACTTAGCATTAAAAAGGACTAATACTACCTATAACCATATGTCTTAATTTCAAACGTTATATTGATAGAAATAAGATACAGAAATGTTATCTATTCTGATACAGAAGGATAGACAAATCTTGTCTATAGTAACTTGTAGAAATTATAACAGTAGAAATTATAACACCTTTGATGAGAGTTCTTAATTGGATATCAGCGCAGAGGAAATCTCCTAGCGTGAGAGACCTTTTATACCTATTGTGTTGATGGCTACATGATACTCATTTATCAAAACTCATCAAATTAATTTTGTGAGTGTGTAAAATTAATCAAATTAATTTTTCTGTGTGTAAAATTTTTATCTCATAAATTGGGAGGGACTGACAAGTTGAGGCTGGCTGCTAATTAAGTAAAAATTAATAGTTTTGGATTTTGTTGATATTAATAAATGTATGCATTGTTGATCATTTGTTTCTGACCAGAGCACTCCTTAGCTCTGGCTTTTGGTGCCACTGAAGATGAAAATGACATCCTCTCATGTGCAAATCCTCTGAGCTACACTGTGCAATCTCCCTGGCCCTCATGTGTTTTATACATTGGGTATTTAATATAAATTAAGCATCTTATATATTAATCAAAAATTGATTTAGAACTAATGGTGTGTTGGTACATTCCTTCTGAGTTAAGCATTTACACACATTGGCCCTACATAGTTCCACTCATCCTACTATGGCAAATGAATGAAAGCTATTGAGACTGTTTTGCAGATCAATGCTATACTTTCCATATACTTGACCTCTTTATAGCAGTTTATTATTTCCTAGAATGCATTTTCCTAATGTAGAACTTTTATGTAAGAATGTCTCTAATATAAAACTACCTGCCATTACCTAAGTAAAATATGATCTGTTGCTTGCAGTTGGATTTAAATGCAAATTCAGCCTTGAACAAAAAAAAAAAAAACTGAGACCAGTTAAAAATTTTAAAGTCCTATTTATTTTGCCAATGCAAAAGAGGAAAGGATCCAACAAAATTATATACTTTAGATGTACTTGGCCAGGAAGGATCTGTTATTTGGTTTGAAGTGCATAGAAAGAAAAAGCTGATAAAAACTTCAAATTATGACCCTATACTTTTATTGAGTTTCAAGGGTCATTTTAAATTATAGGCTTTTCTTTTTAAAAACAGTAGTGACAGTCCTGTTTGTACAATAACTGACTAGGCAAAAGTGTTGCTCTTCTGGTATTGCATTTACAAAATCAACTGAAACTGAAATGGAATTAGACTGAGGAGTAAAGGGCATGATGTCATATTTTGGTTTTGTTATTTTTTGACCTAAATGACCTGGTCTAAAAAAATGAACCAGTTTGCAGGGAGGCAGGGATATAGTGCAGCAGCAGCTGTGTTTCTCTCCTCTCTTCTCCTCTTCTCTCCTCTCCTCTCATCTCCTATCTCTCCTCTCCTCTCCTCTCCTCTCTTTTCCTCTCCAGGGTCAGTTAACAATGCCAAAGGAGACTGTCTGGGACCGCAACAAAACTGTACTAGAACAACTTCAGGAACCCACGAAATCACCAGTGAGTGCAAACATGTGTGGCTCCTGGACAGAGAAGAGCCTAGGGAAAGAATAAGTGGCTGGTAAAAGTCCAGCAGTTTACTGGCAGTTTACCAGTTGAGACACCACCTCCAGTTGTTTCACCAACAAGGGGACAGTTAAAGGGAGGAGAGGACTCCCCTGAGACTCACCAAATGAAATTGTGAGTCTCCATTGCTACTGCCCTCAGAAGCTGGAGCAGGGGCAGGGAGG
Source organism: Erinaceus europaeus (assembly GCF_950295315.1). NCBI lineage: Eukaryota > Metazoa > Chordata > Mammalia > Eulipotyphla > Erinaceidae > Erinaceus > Erinaceus europaeus. Next base: position 52,742,368 of record NC_080171.1, read on the forward strand.
CCCTGTGCTAATGCCAGGGGACAGAGAACTAATTAGGAAACTCAGGATAAGATCTATACCTTGGTGACCTATCAGTGGGGCTGTGAAAGTCTCTTTGCATAACCACTGGACTATCTCTGCCCCACCCTGCTTTATCTCTTCGTCAGGAGTCAGTGATTAAGCTAAGAAGCCTACTTATACTTTAAAAGCCCTCAGGCTCCCATAGCCTACAGGGGGGGGAAAGAACAAAAGAGGCTTTTTAGGCCACTGAGCTCCAACTCAGGGATTAAAATAATATTGAAACAACTATCAATTTCTACAACTGTTAACCCTTTAATTACCTTACTTAGACATAAGTCAATCTAGGCAAGAGTGATCAGTTATTTGAAAAGCACTGAGAGAGGGACTTCATAACATACTATATAAAATGGTTAAACCAACAGGAAGAAATATTGGAGAAATGAACCAGGACAAGAGTCCAGCTAAAATTCCCCCAAAGGTTGAAGCACAAAATAATGAGGTCAACATCCAAACACTAGTTAAGGAAATAATCACAAGAGTGAGTAAAGAGTTTGAAAGAGTTCTCATCAGAAACGCAGAAACAACAAATGAGACCCTGGAAGAAAACACTAATTATCTCAAGGTAATTAGAGAGCTGAAAGCTGAAATAGCTGAGCTAAGAACACAACTAGCTGAACAAGCTAAAACAGTATCATAACAGGGTAACAAAATAGATGAACTCCAGAAAACAGTAAAGGGGAGAGAGAATAGAATAAATGAGGCTGAAGACAAAATTAGCAAGATAAGGCATGAATTAGAGATAACTAAAAAAGAAGTAAGAGATCTCAAAAAGAGATTAAGAGATACTGAAAACAACAACAGAGACCTATGGGATGACTTCAAAAAAATAATATATGCATTACTGGCATACCAGAGAAAGAAAGAGAGGGAGAGGAATAAAGCATTCTTCGGGACATAATAGCTGAAAATTTCTCGAGTCTAGACAACATAAAAGACATAAAGGTTCAAGAAGCCCAGAGGGTCCCAAACAGAATTAACCAAGACATAAAAGCACCAAAACACATCATATTTAGAATGGAAAGGAATAAGGATAAAGAAAGGATCCTGAAGGCTGCAAGAGATAAACAAAGAGTCACCTACAGAGTAAAACCCATAAGATTAGCAGCAGACTTCTCCACACAAACACTATAGGCCAGAAGAGAATGGCAAGATATATATCAAGTGCTCAATGTGAAAGGCTTTAACCAAGACTACTGTATCCTGCTAGACTGTCATTCAGACTAGATGGAGGCATAAAAAACCTTCTCAGATAAGCAACAGTTGAAAGAAACAACTATCACAAAGCCTGTCCTGAAAGAAGTTCTGAAAGCACCTATAAACAGGCAGACCACTCTAAAACTCTATAAGAATGGCGTTAAAATATCTTCAATTTTGATGTCAATAAATGTCAGTGACCTGAATTTACCTATTAAAAGGCAATGAGTAGGAAGATGAATCATAAAACACAACCAAAATATGCTGCCTACAGGAAATCCACCTAACTCAACAAGACAAAGACAGACTCAACATGAAAGGATGGAAAATTATCATACAAGTCAATGAGCCACCAAAAAAAGGCAGGAACAGCTATTCTCATAACTGATATGATAGATTTTAAAATAAATAAAATTAAAAAAGATAGGGATGGACACTACTTAATGCTCAGTGGATCAGTCAATCAGGAGGAGTTAACAATTATTAACATCTATGCACTCGATGAGAAACCATCTAAATACATCAAACATCTACTGAAAGAGCTATAGCAATATATTAATAGCAACACAGTCACATTAGGGGACTTTAATACCCTACTTTCTCAACTTGACAGATCATCAAGGCAGGAAATCAATAAAGACATGAGGGAGCTAGATGAGGAGAGATAGATAAACTAGAACTACTGGACATTTTCAGTTATTCATCCCAAGAAACTGGGATACACATTTTAGTCAAGTCCACATGGGTCATTCTCAAGGATAGACCATATGTTAGGCCACAAAGACAGCATCAGCCAATTCAAGAGCATTGAAATCATCCCAAGCATCTTCTCAGTCTACAGTGGAATTAAACTAACACTTAACAATCAACAAAAGATTAGCAATAGTCCCAAAATATGGGAGCTCAACTGTACACTACTTAACAACTACTGAGTCAAAGAGGAAATGAAGAAATCAGAATGTTTCGAGAGTTCAATAAAAGTGAAGACATAGGCTATCAAAATATATGGGACACAGGTAAGGCAGTACTGAGAAGGAAATTCATAGCCATAAAAGCACACATAAGGAAACAAGAAAAAGCACATAAACGGCCTGATTGCACATCTTAAAGACCTAGAAGAAGAAGAACAAAGGAACCCTAAAGCAACCAGAAGCACAGAAATCACTAAAGTTAGGGCAGAAATCATTAACATTGAAAATACAGAAACCATTAAAAGATCAATGAAAGTAAATGTTGGTTCTTCAAAAGAGTGAATAAAATCTACAGACCTTTAGCCAGACTCACAAAACAAAAAAGGGAGAAGACCCAAATAAATCTGATACTAAATGAAAGAGGAGATAATCACAACAGACACTGCAAAAATTCAATATATCATGCAAGGCTTCTATGAACAACTATATGCCACCAAGCTAGAGAACCTGGAAGAAATGGACGATTTCCTAGATACCTACCAACTTCCAAAACTAAGTAAAGAGGAAGTAGATAACATGAACAGGCCCATCACAGCTAATGAAATTGAAACAGTTATCAAAAGCCTTCCCAAAAATGAAAGTCCTGGACCAGATGGTTTTACAAATGAATTCTACAAAACCTCCAAAGAAGAACTAATACCTCTACTTTTAAAAGTCTTCCAGAAGATTGAAGTCACTGGAATACTCCCTTCCAGCTTCGATGAAGCCGACATCACTTTGATACCAAAAACATACAGGGACACAACCAAAAAAGAAAACTACAGGCCATTATCTCTGATGAACATAGATGCTAAAATATTGAACAAAATTCTAGCCAACCGGATACAGCAGTATATTAAAAAGATTGTTCATCATGACCAAGTGGGGTTTATCCTAGGCATGCAGGGTTGATTTAATATATGTAAATCAATCACCATGATCCACCACATCAACAAAAGAAAGGCCAAAAACCACATGGTCATATCAATAGATGCATAGAAAGCCTTTGACAAAATACAACATCCCTTTATGAACAAAACTCTACAAAAAAAGGGAATAGATGAAAAATTGCTCAAGATAGTGGAGTCTATACATAGTAAACCTACAGCCAACATCATACTCAATGGTGAAAAACTGGAAGCATTTCCAATCAGATCAAGTACTAGACAGGGCTGCCCACTATCACCATTACTATTCAACAGAGTGTAGGAAGTTCTTGCCATAAAAATCAGGCAGGAGCAAGTAATTCAAGGCATACATATTGGAAGAGAAGAAGTCAAACTCTCCCTATTTGCAGATGACATGATAGTATACATGGAAAAACCTAAGGAATCCAGCAAGAAGCTTTTGGAAATCATCAGGCAATACAGTAATGTGTCAAGCTATAAAATTAAGATTCAAAAGTCAGTGGCATTCCTCTATGCAAACACTACGTTAGAAGAAGTTGAAATCCAGAAATCAATTTCTTTTACTATAGCAACAAAAACAATAAAGTATCTAGGAATAAGCCTAACCAAAGAAGTGAAAGACTTGTATACTGAAAATGAAGAGTCACTACTCAAGAAATTGAAAAAGACATAAAGAAGTGGAAAGATATTCCATGTTCATGGGTTGACAGAATTTACATAATCAAAGTGAATATACTACCCAGAGCCATATACAAACTTAATGCTATCCCCATCAAGATCCCAACCACATATTTTAGGAGAATAGAAAAAAATGCTACAAAAGATTATCTGGAATCAGAAAAGACCTAGAATTGCCCAAAACAATCTTGAGAAGAAAGAACAGAACTGGAGGCATCACATTCCCAGATCTCAAATTATATTATACAGCTGTTGTCATCAAAACTGCTTGGTACTGGAACATGAATAGACACACTGACCAATGGAATAGAATTGAGAGTCCAGAAGTAAGCCCCCATACCTATGGACATCTAATCTTTGACAAAGGTGCCAAGATTATTAAATGGGGAAAGCAGAGTCTCTTCAACAAATGGTGTTGGAAAAAATAGGTTGCAACATGCAGAAGAATGAAACTGAACCACTATATTTCATCAAATACAAAAGTAAATTCTAAGTGGATCAAGGACTTGGATGTTAGACCACAAACTATCAGATACTTAGAGGAAAATACTGGCAGAACTCTTTTCCACGTAAATTGTGAAGACATCTTCAATGAAACGAATCCAATTTCAAAGAAGACCAAGGCAAGCATAAACCTATGGACTACATAAAATTAAAAAGCTTCTGCACAGCAAAAGAAACCACTACCCAAACCAAGAGACCCCTCACAGAATGGGAGAAGATCTTTACATGCCATACATCAGACAAGAGGCTAATAACCAAAATGTAAAAAGAGCTTGCCAAACTCAACAACAAGAAAACAAATAACTCCATCCAAAAAATGGGGGAGGGCATGGACAGAATATTCACCACAGAAGAGATCCAAAAGACCAAGAAACACATGAAAAAATGCTCCAAGTCTCTGATTGTCAGAGAAATGCAAATAAAGACAACAATGAGATACCACTTCACTCCTGTGAGAATATCATACATCAGAAAAGGTAACAGCAACAAATGCTGGAGAGGTTGTGGGGACAAAGAAACCCTCCTGCACTGCTGGTGGATTCCATCAGTTGGTCCATCCTCTGTGGAGAACAGTCTGGAGAACTCTCAGACCTACCCTGTGATCCTGCAATTCCTCTCCTGGGGATATATTCTAAGGAACCCAACACACCCATCCAAAAAGTTCTGTGTACATATATGTTCCTAACAGCACAATTTGTAATAGCCAAAACCTGGAAGCAACCCAGGTGTCCAACAACAGATGAGTGGCTGAGCAAGTTGTGGTATATATACACAATGGAATACTACTCAGATATAAAAAATGATGACTTCACTACTTTCAGTCAATCTTGTATGGACCTTGAAAAATTCATGTTAAGTGAAGTAAGTCAGAAACAGAAGGATGAATATGGGATGATCTAACTCTCAGGCAGAAGTTGAAAAACAAGATCAGAAGAGAAAACACAAGTAGAACCTGAACTGGAATTGGCATGTTGCCCCAAAGTAAAAGACTCTGGGGTGGATTATTAGGGATAATACAGTTACAAGAAGGATGACAGAGGATGTAGAGGTGGATATATTGCTATATGGAAAACTAAGAAATGTTATGCATGTAAAAACTATTGTATTCATTGTCAAATGTAAAACATTAACTCCCTATTAAAGAAATTAAAAAGAAATGAACCAAAATGGCCCCTTAATGACCCCATGTAGAGTCAAATCTTGTGGGTATAATTTCCTTTTGCATTTTCATTTTGGAGATTTAGTAACTGCAGACCCTCCCCCTAATTAAAGTAGGAAAAATTGGGCACTTTTACCTTTATCTATGAAAAGTGACAATTCATAATTTTTCCTATTTTATAAATTTCCATACTAAGGAACCTACTGGTAATAAGGTACTTCAAAAGAAAATTCTAAAATCATGCAGATAGAGGTTAAGAGTTACCCTTCAGGGTCCTACTTCTTGCATAAGTGTTTTAATGTTTATTTTCTTAGGCAATTAGATTATAGTCAGTCGATAGGCATTCCTTTGGGCTAATGATCGTTATACAAAGGTCTGAACCTGAGATTAAAATTTTAGGTATAGGGTTAGGGATATAGCATGATGGTTATGCAAAAGACTTTCATGCCTGAAGTCCTGAGATATCTGCTAGGCTCAATCCCTGACACTGCCATAAACCAGAGCTGAATCATATGCTTAACTACCTGAGCAACTTGTATTAATTCTCATCATAATATGTTCTGTTACGTAATTTTCGTACTTTTCTTTCTCTCCTTTGTGACTCTCAGGACCTGAATTGAGTCTTTATAATAAGTAATATTTATTAAGTTCTTACTACATATTAGGTATTATTTTACATTTCAAATACATTCCATATTTAATTAATTTAGTCCTACTGACAGCCTAATACATTGGTATTGTCCCTATTTACAGATAATGAAGCTGGGACATAAAGAACTTACAAAACATACCCAGAGGTCATATGTGCCAACCCAAGATGTTAATTTGGACAATCTAGCTCTAAAGTTCATTCCTTAATTCCTACAGTGCACTACATCTTATCATCTGTGCCTAAGATAATTGTTGATGCAATATCACTGACTAGATGAATACATGGACATTCATAATTAGAATTTTCCTGGGAAGTTGTTAGGATTAAAGTAAACCTTAATAGAGCAACCACAGACAGCAGGCTCACAGAATACAGGCATCCCCTCCAAAAATGGCAGTAGATCACCAAACCATGGGAGCCCTGGGACTTAAGCCCCCCTTTTGCCTCTCACTTCCTAATAGCAAAAGTGCACACTTTAGATTAGTTGATTGTCTAGTCATAGCTCATTGCAAGAAACAGAAACATCTCACTTGCTCAAGTATTAGGTTTATTAAAAGAAATCTCATGGGTACAAAGGACATCAAATTACTAGAAGTGGGGGAGAGATCGAGTCAAAGAAAATGAAGTGTTGCCCTAGCCTTCTCCTGTAAATGTATTGGCCACAAATATGTCGAATTTATACCTTTAAAAATGTGGTAAAGTTACTGACATTCAAGAAGAATTTTTTCTCATCTGAAGCTGAATAGCACTCAAAATGAAGTAACTGCTTAAAAATTCACAATTTAGGGAGCTGGGCTGTAGCGCAGCGGGTTAGCGCAGGTGGTGCAAAGTGCAGAGACCAATATAAGGATCCTGGTTCGAGCCCTGGCTCCCCACCTGCAGGGGAGTCACTTCACAAGCCAAGCGGTGAAGCAGGTCTGCAGGTGTCTATCTTTCTTTCCCCCTCTCTGTCTTCCCCCTCCTCTCTCCATTTCTCTCTGTCCTATCCAACAAAGACGACAACAATAATAACTACAACAATAAATCAAGGGCAACTAAAGGGAATAAATAAATAAATTTTTAAATCCACAATTTAAATCAGAATGCTATAAATGGGCCTACCCTATAACCCTCCAATTCCTCTCATTGGGATATATTCAGTGGAACCATATACAGCCATCAAAGAGATCTATGTACAAAGATATCTATGCTTATAGCAACAGCAACAACAACAAAAACAGGGATAGAAAGGAAAAACATGAAGTAGAATTTTAACTGGCTTTGATGCATTACACCAAAGCAAAGGATTCTGGGGAAGGAGGGCACGTTGGGAACTGTGGGGAGAAGGTGGCTTGGGAGCATGATAGTGGAAAAGGAACAGTTAGGAGTAAGATTGTTTTGCAGACATCTATGATGGGGAGATGAGAAAAATATGCCCAGGTGTCAACAATTGCCCTGTAAACCATTAATCCCTCAATGAAATGATAAAAGAGAACACCTTGTTTTAAAAAAACTCATGTAATATCGGTCTTTATCAGCAATGCGCATCTATTCACATACCCAAAGAACTTTGGCTAAAACCAAAGCTATGTGCCTTTGCCTTGAATATGTTGTTTACTCACTCATTTACTCACTTTCTTGTTTATATATGCATTCATTTATTTAGAAAACTTAACCATTATTTACTTTCTGTTTGTCAATACTAGTAATGGGTAAAAGGACAGAATAGTGAACAAACAAGATGAAGTCATGACCTCTGGAAAATAAGCATTTAGTGCTATTAAAATATAAATATGTGTTTTAGTGATTATACACATGTGCATGTACATATATATTTCACATGTGACTCGGTATTCACTCAATCATGCCTTCTCATCTGTATAATTTAAAAATTGGTCTGGTCTTTTTTATGATGAAATTGTATTTGATCTACGTAGTGTCAGTTATATTTCAGTAAGTTTGGAGAAATATAAATTATTCACCCTGTTCATTATTATTAAACCATTTGCTTTGACTTATGGCTTCTAAGACACAACAAGTAAATATGTGCTTCTCTCTCTCTCTCTCCCCCCTTTCTTTTATTGCTACTAGGGTTGTAGCTGGGACTTGGTGCTGGCACTAAAAATCTACTACTCACAGTGGCCATTTTTTCCATTTTTTATTCTCTCTATTTATTTGACAGGAGAAAGAGAAATTGAGAGGGGAGGGGAAATAGAGAGGAAGATAGAAAGATAGACACCTGCAGACCTGTTTCACATCTTGTGAAGAATCCCCTCTGCAGGTGTAGATGGGAGATGCTCAAACCCTGGTCCTTGCGCATGATAAAATGTGTGCTTAATCAGGTGTACTATCGCCCAGCCCCCTACCTTTCTCATAGATCTGTCATATGTAAAAGCTTGGCATAACCTAATAAGAATGCAGAATAACGGTTCATTCTGAACCATGGTTTGATGTTATATCACACATGCTGATAGAGAATGTTCCCCCCCACCCCCGCCGAGAAGCCATAAACAGTAAGAGTGAATTATTGAAGTCCTTGTCTATAAGGCAGAAGCAGAATCATCTACTGAAGGAATTTGAAGAAGAAAACAAAACAGAACAAAGAAAATCTCCATTAATGACATGACTCCAAGTTTTCTGCCCCATTACTATATTTTCTTTAGTCCATCAGTTCTATTTTAAACTGTGACTTTGCTATATCAGATGCTAGAGTTTTAGGAATTAAACATCAGTAGCTCTGGCATGGCTTGGAGTCTTCCTCACTCTAGCAATGGAACTAAAATGAAAATAGAATTACGGAAAGGGCAGATACAGTATCTTATATCACTTTTATTACATTATATTTTAGCAGCTGAGACAGAAATGGAGAATATTATAGAATCAGCTTGCTTCAGTCTCGCCTATAATTATATTTTTCCTTGATAAGGCATTGGCGAGGAGCCCACCAAAATATTGATGTGAAATTTGATCCCCCAGTGCTATGGAATTTCTCCAGGCCTGGGATTGTGACTGAGAAGATTTGTAAGTGTTTGGCAGCTGTAGTAAATTCAGGAGCTGCAGGCAAGAAACAATTCCTCTAGCACAAGCCCAAAGTCAATATATTATATAACTACAAAGAGCACATACTCACTGTACTTTTCTGCACTTAATTGGATCTGATCCAGCCCATGTATTTTACATCAGCGGAAACATACACTTTACATGCTATTTGGGAAGAAGGACAAGAGCCTCATAAAGTTTTCAGTTTTTGTATTTAAAAATAAATATTTTACTGTTTGAAAAGGTAACTCTACTATTATCCAAAAAACAAGTGCAAATAAAAAAAAACTGTGTGCTCCATTACAAATTTTGAATTTTGCTTTCTCTTGCTAGTTTTATTATTTTTTTTTGTAACTTTAACTTTTATTTTTCAAAAAGTATTTTCTGTAATGCATACATATAGCTTGAGTGGAATTTTTTTTTGAAAACTATACTAAGCAAACGACTGAACAAAGAAGGCATACAATAAGTAATTTCAAATTAGAGTCTATTAAAGATAAAAGGTATCGTCTGCTAGGCCCATCAGAAAGCTTCACTTTTGTGTGACTCTCAC